>NC_022021.1:47649613-47650048 GCF_000317375.1 Microtus ochrogaster
ACCGGCAGGAAAGAAAGCAGGGGAACATCCCTGTCAGTTACAGACCAGGATGTTCCCCTGCCAGTCAGGGGAAGTGTGGGCAGCTAGATCACAACAACTCACCCTGTTTTCCAGTGGAAGAACTGCAGCCCTAATATGGAGTTATCTATCAAGCGAGGCTGGGGCCAAATGCCATCTTGTAATGGCAGCTATTCAAATTGGCTCCCAGCATTCCTTGATAATTTTTCTTCTTTTATATAGTTTTTCTTTGTTAAAGTTAAAACCCTTCTGTTTATTTATACAAAGTGGGGAAATGTGTAGACTTTTACAACTAGGCAAAGATGTGTTACTTTTGTTTATGCCATGGATTATTACTTAAACTGTGTGAAGGTGTGTTGCTTTTGTTTATGCCATGGATTATTAAACGGTGTGAAGGTGTGTTGCTTTTGTTTATGC
>NC_022021.1:47650259-47655919 GCF_000317375.1 Microtus ochrogaster
TAAACTGTGAAGGTGTGTTACTTTTGTTTATGCGGGAGATTATTAAGCTGTGTGAAGGTGTGTTACTTTTGTTTATGCGGTGGATTATTAAACTGAAGGTGTGTTACTTTTGTTTATGCGGGGGGATTATTGAACTGTGTGAAGCTGTGTTACTTTTGTTTATGTGGGAGATTATTAAACTGTGAAGGTGTGTTACTTTTGTTTATGCGGTGGATTATTAAACTGTGTGAAGCTGTGTTACTTTTGTTTCTGCTGTATTTGCTTAATTATGGAAAGGTGTGTCGGTTTTATTTGATCTTGCCTAGCTAAGGCACCTGATTGTCCTCATAGAAAGCGGAGTGGCCAATAACTAGGCAGAGGGAGGATGGGTGAGGCTGAAGGGCAGAGAAAATAAATATTAGGAGAAATCTAGTCTCTGCGGGAGGAAGGAGGAGAAGGAGGAAGAGGAGAGAATGAGGGAGATGTCCGCGACAAAAAGTAAGGCAGCTGCCAACCAGTCAGATAGAGAGAAGCAGTGAAAGTAAGAGATAGAGAAAGAAATGTGGAAAGCCGTTAGGGCAAAGGTAGATAAAAAGAAACAGGGTAATTTAAGTTAAGAGAGCTAAATAGAACAGTACCTAAGCTAGGCTGATCATTCAAAACTAATAATTCTCTGTGTCATGATTTGGGAGGTGGTTGGCAGCCTGAGAAAGGCTGGTGCAGTTTTTAATGACATTGAGGTGTTTCTTCATGTCTTTTAAAAGCTTTGTAGTCTTTGATGAAGTTTATGTATTCTTAAAATCTGTGTCTTGGTCTTCATCTAAGTAATTCCTATTGCTAAACATTTCCACAGAACTCGTTATGTTCTGAGGGGAGATGCTGGCTTGATTTCTCATGTAGTCTATTTTTTCTGTGAGAACTAGATATGTAGTCTGTAGTAAAAAGAAATAAATGCAGGCACATCCTCACAGTCAGCCTAACCACAGCAAAATTAGATGTTATTTTATCGGGTTTGTGTGTCTCACTTTGTTCACAACGTGTTCCTTTATTCTTTTTAATTATGAAACAGCTGTATTTTTTAGCATTAATGTTTCATTTTTCTTTCTATTCCTTTTCTTGTGGCGTGGGGTCATCTAAATGGCATTGGAAATGAACTTCTACAATGTATGAATTTTAACAAAATCATAAAAGTAAAATAATCATGGAAATCCAGTAAGCAGAACCCCTCCATGACCTTGGCATCAGCTCCTGCCTCCAGGTTCCAGTCCTGTTTGAGTTCCTGTCCTGACTTCCTTTACTGATGAATAGTGCTATGGAAGTGTAAATCCAATAAACCCTTTCCTCCAAAATTTGATTATTAGTCATGGAGTTTCATTGCTGGAATAGAAACCCTAACTGAGGCACATCTGTATAGTTGATTCACTATATACATCTAAAGTCATTATCTGATCTTTTGGAATTGGAGTTACAGACAGTTGTGAGCAGCCATGTGGCTTTTGATAATCAAACCCAAATCTTCCTTTGGAGGATCAGCCAGTCCTGGGAATTGCTGAGCCATCTCTCTAGCCCCAACACACTATTTTATAGATATTTCTCTTTCTATTTTATGATTCTTAAAAGCGTAATATTCACGGGAGTTTCTAGGTTATTCTGCTGTACTTTTCTTAATGATGAGTCCTGTATAACATCATAGTAGTATATCAGAAGCATTTTAGGGATATTACTCTACCTATATCTGAAATACTTCTATCTCTCCTCTCACTCTAGGTTACTATTAGATTTGTATCAAGAAGCATATGATATTTTTTGTTATTTAAAGTCTTACCATTTTAATCAACACAATATACATTTTCAGTCTTTTTACTTTATTTCAGGATATGCTGTCGTTCTGGGATGTGGTCATTTATTTCTCTGCAGAGGAGTGGGAATGCCTGGACCCTATTCAATGGAAATTGTACAAGGATGTGATTTTGGAGAATTACAACAACTTTGTATTCTTGGGGGAGGATCATTTCCATGGTGTCTTCAGCATGAGACCACCTCCCTTTGTGCAAATATCTCATGGGAGCTTGTGATTCCAACAATGAAGTTCATAGTGCTACTCGGGAAAATTAAGGTTTTTCATATATCTTATAACTATTTCATGTCTTCTTGTGTTCATAATGCCCTTCCACCTTTTACATGTACTCTTTATATTAATGCTATATGCATGAGCAGGGGTGATACATGTTAAAGATTCTGTCACACGCTTCAGTGTTATTATTTTTCCTTGTAACTGAGGGACATGAAGCTCAGGACCTGCAAATCCTAAATTCCTCCTAAGCATTTCTAATGTGGCCATAAGGAATCTCATGAAAAAATAATTCTTTATAATCCTTGATTATATTTTCTCATTTTTATACACAGTTCTGGAGAGGACATGTTATCCCCAGGAGAACCCACTAACAATGATGTTCCCTTTTCCCAAAATCAGGTCTTGCATCCTGTAAGCCATACCTGGTGACATTTCTGGAGCAATGACAAGAACCTTCTGATGTGAAGAAACAAGCAGCAGTAGCTGCCATGCAAGCAGGTATATATATAGAAATGAGGGGACAGTGGAAATTCAGAGACTTTCTCTGAGCATCAGTGCACAATGTTCTGGTGGGAATCACTATTAAGGATCTCTTTCTGTCAAATGGTGATATCTGTCAGATGTGTAGGGTGATCTAAGGCTCATTCAGTGACACTCAAACGCTGCCCTTTCTAAAGGAACTTTAATTTGGATATGTATTATCTTCATAAGATATGCATAAAACTCCTATCTTGAATCCTTGAAATGTATTTTTAATATTATGGACAGGCTTCTTCTGCAACTTAACTCTGATAACTTCAAAGACCAAATCTCTATATATTAAAAGTATACACACACACATATATATATACTTTGAAAATACCTAAATATACTCTCTCATATATATATACACATACATGCATATACACATGTGTATATACATATGTATATATGTATATCATATATGTGTGTGATACACACATATGTATATGTATATACAAGAGAGTGTATACATATACACTATGTATGCATACATATATATATGAGAGTATATTTAGGTATTTTCAAAGTTTGACTACTTTGTTTTTATATAATCATAAGATTTCTATATTTGTTTAAGGGACTGATTTCCATTAGGATAATTAGACCAAAAGGGGAAATTTAACGGCATTTCATTTGTATTTTAACAATTTGTATTTCTATTTTTGTAAATGAGCACTGTAAATATAAAGGATGTTTCTCTCCTTTCATTTATTTCTCCACTTTTACTCACCAGGGAAAAAATGTTATACATGCAAAGCGTGTGGCTAATCCTTTGATTGGAAATCAAAATTTAGTAAGCATCAGAGAATTCATTTAAGAGTGAAACCCTACAGGTGTGAAGAATGTGCTAAGGCCTTTCGTGTTCCAGCATTACTAAGGGAACACAAGAGAGTTCATACAGGAGAGAAACCCTACAAGTGTGAAATATGTAGTAAGGCCTTCCATGCTCCATCAGCACTTTCTGTACACAGGAGAATTCATACAGAAGAGACACCCTGTAAGTGTGAAGTGTGTGGCAAGGCCTTCCGTGTTCCATCATTACTCTCTAAGCACAAGGTAACCCATACTGGAGAGAAACCCTACAAGTGTGAGATATGTGACATTCCGTGCTCCATCACTGCTTTCAGTACACAAGAAAATTCACACAGGAGTGAAACCCTACCAGTGTGAAGTGTGTGACAAGGCCTTCCATTATCCTTCAATACTTTCTAAGCATAAGAGAATTCATACAGGAGAAAAGCCATACAAGTGTGAAGTGTGTGACAAGGCCTTCCGTTTCCCATCATTGCTTTCTGTGCACAAGAGAATTCATACTGGAGAAAAACCCTACAGGTGTGAAGTATGTGCCAAGGATTTCCATTGTCCATCATTGCTTTCTAAAACGCAAGCGAGTTCATACAGGAGAGAAACCCTACCGGTGTGAAGCAAGGCCTTCCGTGCTCCCTCAGTGCTTCCCGTGCACAGGAGAATTCATAATGGAGAAAAGCTTTACAAGTGTGAAGTGTGTGGCAAGGCCTTCCACTGTCCATCATCACTTTCCGAACACCAAGGAATTCATACAGGAGAGAAGCCCTACAATTGTGAAGTGTGTGGTGCGGCTTCTAGGACTTCCCAGATTCTTTCTACTATCCAGAATGATAGTCCATTCTGCAGAGAAAGCCCACAAGTGTGAAGAATGTGGAAAAGCCTTTTCTACAAAATCCTGCTTGTGTCAGTACAAACTAACTCGCAATGCAGAAAACCCTTACAAATGTGCAGTATGTGGCAAAGGGCTCAACAACATGAAAAACTCTAGGGATCATCAAAGAATTCATTCTGGAGAGAAACCCTACAGGTGTAAAGAATGTGGCAAGGGTTTTCGAAGTTCTACAGCACGTTCTAAACATCGGGTAATTCATACCGGGGAGAAACGTTACCAGTGTGAAGACTGTGGGAAGAGCTATTACCAGTCTTCCGGTCTCAAGCAACATCGAAGAATTCACTTGTGAGAGAAGCCACACAAGTGTGAAGAACATGCCGAGATAGTCTGTACCCACTAAGAACTTTTGAAATACCTGATAATTCTTACTGGACATTAATGCCACTAGTGAGAAAAATGTTAGAAACCCTTTAGTAAGCTGACCAGTATTTCTCAACACATGGTAGTTCATACTGAGGTGAAATAGTACAAGTCTTAAAATGTTCATAAAATATTTTTACTTCTTGATATCATAAAAGATAGCAAAATTGGGGCTGGAGAGATGGCTCAGTGGTTAAGAGCATTGCCTGCTCTTCCAAAGGTCCTGAGTTCAATTCCCAGCAACCACATGGTGGCTCACAACCATCTGTAATGAGGTCTGGTGCCCTCTTCTGGCCTGCAAGCATACACACAAACAGAATATTGTATACATAATAAGTAAATAAATAAATATTTTTTAAAAAAAGATAGCAAAATTTTTCATTCTGAATAGAAGCCCTCTTTGTGTGGGAAATGTGGTAAGGTCTTTATCACCACCAAAAATCTTTGTTGATAAGAAGATTTGCAGATACTTATGTCCTATTTTGCTTCTGATAAAGCTTACACAGATAAACAACATGTGATATTGTCTTAAGCAGGTACATGACTGGAACTCCCTGACCCAAGGGCATGCCTGTGGGGCATTACCATGAATACTAACTGATGTAGATGAATCTAGACCACGAGATGATGCCAGTGCACCTTGGATGTGCCACTCCTGGACAGGTGGTCCAGGTGTATGAGATTGCTGACTAATGCCAAGTCAGAGAGATGATAACAGAAAACAGCGTTCTACCATGGTTTCTGTTTTACCTGCTGCCCTAGATTTCAGCTGTGTTCTTCTGCCCTGGCTTCTAAGAATGATGAAGTGCAATCCATATCACTCCCTTTCTCTCCTGTGTAGTTGCTTATCATGGCTTTTACCACAGCAACAGAAACCGCACTGGGTAAAGAATGTGGCAAGGTTTTCCACTCTTCTTTATGCCATAGTTATCATCAGAGCCTCCCTCCTTGGGACAATGTCACACGGCTCCGAGCTTTGTTCAGCCTTAGCTCTACATTAGAGTAATCACATTGGAAAAAGCTCCA
>NC_022021.1:47656064-47663137 GCF_000317375.1 Microtus ochrogaster
AGTGCTGGGATTAAAGGCGTGCGCCACCACCGCCCGGCTCTTGATTTTTTTTATTGTCAGTTGAACACCATAGTGTAGAGGAATCCTGTTAAAGCAAATGAAACTGTAAATAGATGAAACATGAGAAAATGAAATTAATTATGAGAAAATCATACTTAAGAGAAACTACTGTAAACTCCAACAAAAGGTTATTTGACACACCTTCATATCAAGAATTTTTTTGTTGAGAAAACCTACAGATACAAATCATGTGGAACACATTTAGTTTAAACTCAATTTTTGTTAACCACAAGTGAATTCATATTATGTAGAAACCTTGTACATATGATTCCAGCAATAACTTTTAACTTTGTCCAACAATTACACTTTGTAAGACTAAATGAGGTTAGGGCTGGAGAGATGGCTCAGTGGTTAAGAGCATTGCCTGCTCTTCCAAAGGTCCTGAGTTTAATTCCTGGCAACCACATGGTGGCTCACAAACATCTGGAATGAGGTCTGGTGCCCTCTTCTGGCCTGCAGACATACACTCAGACAGAATATTGTATACATAATAAATAAATAAATATTTTAAAAAAAGACTAAATGAGGCTATGAAGGCAAAGAATATAGCAAAGTATTTCATCCTCCCTTAGATAATAATCAATTGAAGGAAATTAGTGTGTAAGAGAAATCCTGTTAATATGGAGTGTTGAAAATTGGGAGGTATTGCTTGAGATTATTGTGACATCATTGTTTGATTGCTGGAAAAAAATACAAGTAATGGATGCTGGAATCATGCAATTTGCTCAAGACTGTGGCGATTCATTTCTTATATAAACAAAATTATTACGTTGACCAAGATATTGGGGAGCCAGTGATATGATGGAGGGAAGTCCAGGATCTGCAAAGGAAACCTACAAGCAATGAGGAGCATGCATGGGAGACAGGCTATATGCCTTCCTGGTGAAGCTGGACGCGTGGGGCCACACTGAGTCCTTTGAAGTCAACACCAGCGCTGCTGAAGTCCCAAAAAGTGGAGCCATCTGATTGTGAATTTGTCCTTGTCAACGTGGGGCTAATCCTTCTGTACTGTGTTCTGGTTATTCTGATTCAGAATAGCATGTTTGTTCTGTGTCAGTGTGTGGTGGAAGTAGTCGCTTGGTTTTTAGATTGCAGGAGCTTATGGGTAAGAGTTCTTCTTGCATCTCACATTAGATATGTGCTGGAGTCTTTTAATCCTTCAAGTTATGAAACACTGTGGGATTTTCAATTTGGATTCTATTTTACTTATGGGTAAATATATAAATTGTTTATATTATTAATTTCTATTAATATATTAAATATATGATATATAAAACATATTGATTATATATTCACATCATTGGTTGTGTTCCTCTAGAAACAGCTTACTAATAGATACTTTACTCAACCAACAAAACCAGTAACAAAGATTATCCAGGTAAAATGGTTTGGGCTCATAATCCTAGCACTTAGGAGGCATACGCAAGAAAATTAGGAGAACAAGATTATCCTCATCTTCACGGGGTGTGTGAAATCTGCTTGGGATATATGGGATTATCTCAAATGGGATAAGTTATGATTCTCAAACTTAATTGTACACCTTTTGAATTATTGAAATTTCATTTAATATTTTCTATTGAATTCTTAAATCCAGTCTTTGTTGGTAGAATATTCCGTTCCACCAGCAACTCCACAGTAGCAGCAAATTATTAATTTTAAATTCTCAGCTCATAGCTTAGTCTTGTTAGCTCTTCTAACTAGACTATGACCCATATTTTTTTATGTACCACTACATGGCAAAGTACCTTTTTCAGCATGGCAAGTTCATCCCCCAGCATCTCCTGTTATCTCCACCCTTCTTCATCTCAGAGAGCTCTCTCCCTGTCTGGAAGTCTTGCCTAACCTCTTCCTGCCTAGCTATTGTCCATTAAGTTCTTTTCTAAACCAATGAGAATAACACATCTTAACAATGTACAAAAAGATTGTCACACAACAAATTTTTACCAAATGTGACTTGCCTGTGGATGACATGTCTTCTATCTCTTTGAGCATCATTGTGAGTACAATGTCTACTCCATATATGCTGGACTCTTGATGACCATTACCTCAGGGAATATGTTCTTTGAGTGTTGGAGAGAGGTGTGAAACTTCTGTCATTTTCAGAAGCTATACTAATTTCTCAAGTTACTTTAAAATAAAATTGACCTGTTTGCAGATTTCCCATTTGAGTGGGCCTGTAGGAGTACATGAAGTATTTGTAAACGTTGCATGGTTCTAAAGATCACTTACCTGTAAGGACTGTTAATATTTACCATAAAATGTAATTATCTGTATCACTCATTCTCTTTTGCCTAATTACAGATTCTGGTATTCATGTTGCTGTATAATAAATAAAACTCATGCTCTGTCATTGCAAGGAAGAATACAACCAGAAAGAGGACATCAATTCCTCACAGTGGTTGAAATTACAGTGGGATCTTTCTTCTGTCTCAGCTCAGAAACAGCTTCTGAAGAACCATGGGCCATCACATGACAATGTACCCCTCCTTTCCTAAAGGTTTGTACTTTGGTCTCTGGCTTGACCAGTTTAGAAATGAACATTATGAAGAAGAGAGATTGGCACATGTGGCTATGTAGCTTCTTTATTTAAGTGAGCTCATTTGTAATTCCCACAAATGTATTTCTTTTTTTAAAATATTTATTTATTTATTATGTATACAATATTCTGTTTGTGTGTATGCTTGCAGGCCAGAAGAGGGCACCAGACCTCATTACAGATGGTTGTGAGCCACCATGTGGTTGCCGGGAATTGAACTCAGGACCTTTGGAAGAGCAGGCAATGCTCTTAACCACTGAGCCATCTCTCCAGCCCCCCCCCACAAATGTATTTCTGATGGTCCTTCTACTCACTAAAGCATCATCTCTGCTTCCTGATTTGGGGAAACTGAGGGAAGCTCAAGGCAGAAACTCTTGACTTTGAAAACACTGCCACATGGGAGCAATGTCAGAATCAGTGAGAAGAAAGAATAATCAAGCCTAAGGCGAGGGGAATACTGCAATGCATGATGGACCGTGAGTCAGTGCACCCTCGGGTGTGATCCCAGGAGCTGTGTCCATCCTCTTGAGGGAGGTGCAGGGAAAGAAAGCCTGTGCCCAGGGAACAGATGGTTTTCAGCTTGCCTGAGTTTGTAAAAAAGTCAGGAAAGGTGTGTCAATTTCTAGCACAACTCTAACAAGATTTAATTTCTTACACAAATTAATGCATAAAAGTGTGCACAAGACACGGACATACGGAAAGATGCTCAGTGGTGCAGTGGGAGGCTGCTTGTTGGGTCTCGGCCACTGAGCCCCGAAATAATCACACAGTATTAATTAAATCACTACTTGACCCATTATTTCTAGCTTCTTATTGCCTAACTCTTATATTAACCCATTTCTATTAATTTATATATCGCCACATGGCTGTGGCTTACCGGGTAAAGTTCCCAACATCTGTCTCCAGAGGCTCATGGCTTCTCTCTGACTCCGCTGTTCTTTCTCCCAGCATATAGGCCTGGCTTTCCCCGCCTAGCTCTGTTCTTCCCTGCTGTAGGTTCAAAGCAGCTCTTTATTCATTAACCAATAAAAGCAACACATACAGAAGGACCTTCCACACCACAGCCGATTCTGGGCAGTGGTTCAGTGATTCTGAAATATCTCTCATCTGCTGACCCACACTCTATCCCGGAACGATTACTATGTACACACACACACACACACACACACAAAACTGCTCCTCCGGCTACGGAGTTTCACCTGCTTACGGCTCCCAGTGTGTCAATACAGAAGAAATTGTTTATTTATCTGAAGTAGGACTAAGCCAAGGCCTCCCTCATTCTGGGCAAGCGCTTGACCCCTAAGGTAGCTAGCTCTCCCTGTTATCCCTGTTTGTAGTTTGTACTTAGAGACGAGGTGTCTGTAAATTGTCTGAGTTAGCCATGGATAAGGCTTCCTTCTGCGTTAAGATCTAGAGCAGCTGGGATGACAGGCAGGACACAAAGACTGGTTTCAAACTCACGAGAAACAGTTACCTCTCAGTCCTGCATTAGCTTCTCGCTTCGTTATTTTACAGTAAACCTGAGTCAATGCGAACTTTCTTTGCTCCAGCAAGGTCTATATTAAGTAGACCTGAGGTTTGTAGTCATAAAAAAGTGACAGGAGTAACTATAAAACCTAATAAACTACTGCCAAAGTTCTAATCACATTCTGAATCTCAGATTTTATAAGCAGCAGACTTCCGGTGGGTGAACTGATCTGAAACAGCTTGTTTGTATCCACCAATTTGTTATACATACATAAGACTGAAACTGAAGAATTCTGTCAATCACCCCACTGTGACATCCTCAAATGTCTTCGCACAGAGTTGTGGGAAATGTAGTCTCCCTCGCCGTGACGTCACACACAGTGGCTCTGCCCGCTGTTACGTCCGCATTCGGTCTGCGCAAGATTTTTCCCCCAACGCACAGGGAATATTTATAGTGGTCTGTTCCTGTTAGACCTCTGACCTGGAGTCTGGTTCAGGGTGCAGCGCAGCCCTGCAGGTCTGAGGAACTGTGCCGGGCGGCGGGGTGGGTTTGGAGGGAAGAAATTGCCTTGGACCGGCTGCGCTGACCTAGGCTTGAGAAAAATAGATTCAGATGGTGCTAGGAATGGCCGCTGTGTACGCACGGGGCAGCTGCGAGTGTCCACCTTGCGGCTTGTGGGGTAGCTCAGGAATGGGGAACGTGGATGGAGCTCCAGGACAGGATGGGGCAGCTGACTGCCTGCGCCTGAAGCTGGGCTTCTCTAGCGACCACATGGCTGCTGTCATTTCTCAGGACATCCAGAACAAGCTGGGTTTCTGGGCCCTCATGGTTTAAGGCTTAGTTTCCAGGACAGAGAGCTCTGCGAGGGAGATAGGTGTACTGGCTGTTAGTTTCTTTTTCTTGGATTGGGTTCTAGCGATTAGATTATGGCGGCCTCACCCCAGTGGCTTGAATCCTAACCTAACACTCCCTTACCATTCTGACTGTGCGCCCTCCAAGCAGTCAGTCACTCGGCACTGCAGAGTGAAAAGTACTAGGATGAAAACACATCACCCGTTCCTTCAGAGACTGTAGTGTTCCAAGTGTGGACCCGTTTCCTAGGGGGGAGATGAGTTGGTGTAATGTACGTGTGGGTGTACGGATTGGTTGTGAGGGGAGACACACTGAATGGCTGTTGGGAGGAAATGTAGCCCTGCACACCTGGCAGGGGGTCTACAGTACTCTGTAGTTACACACTTTCTTCTGTTTACCTGTGTCCTGCAACATGTGCATTGTCTAACACCAACTCTGAATGTGGCCTCCAAGTTCCAGAGCTCCCTGGAAGTTCTCCTGGAAGTGTCCCGAGTATTTTTCCTGTGTCATAAAGATCAAAAGATGAACTTGAGCTCCAGTTCACTTGGGGGTTCTGTGGGTTGGACGCAGTAGGTTCTCACCCTGTCTTTTCTGCTGTTTGGTATTTTGACACGTTTCAGTCAAACCAAATGTTTCTGTGCTGGAGATTGGCTTATGAAATTAAAGTTGACTCATAACAGACATGGACTTCAAACCATGTTATCTTAAATACAAGTATTTTCTAGGGATTATGTAACTATCAGTGAAATAGACATTTTCTAGTTAATGTCACTAATCTGTAGGCAAATAACAGCTTTGTATTTTACATGATTTATAGTACAGTGCCTTCTGCATGAAACCTCTTCTGCTCCTGTGTGAAAATGATGCAGCAGCATGTTCTCGTATAACTCACAGATATAGAGTGCAAACTAACCACACCTGTGGCTGAAGGCGACCCGAAGGCGAATCTGGAGCATTCGCATCCTCTCTGTGCTAGGGAGGCGCAGGCAGGAAATCATGAGTGCAAAGTCACCGTCTACTTCAGACCAAACTCAAAGCCGTTCAATTCAAACTGACACTGCACCCCCAATGTTTACACATATTTGATAATACAATAAATTCTTTTTTTCATCGTATCATGTCTCTTAATACCAGATAACTGACAGAAAACAATCCAATGGACTTTTTTTCTGAGTTTATGAACTTCTCCATTGCTTGAGAATTTATATCAACTGTTTCTGACACATAGTTTAGGTCTTTCTTTTTTCTTTCTTCTTTTTATGTTTTTATTGTGCTATACAATTTTCTCACTCCTTCCTTCCTCTCCTCTCCCCTTCTACCCTCTGCCATAACCCCTATACTCCCAATTTACTCAGATCTTGTCTTTTTCCCTTTCCTATGTAGATCTATTTATATGTCTCTTAGGGTCCTCTTTGTTGTCTAGGTTCTCTGGGATTCTGGACTTTATTCTGGATTTTTTTTTTTTTTTTTGGTTTTTCAAGACAGGGTTTCTCTGTGGTTTTGGAGCCTGTCCTGGAACTAGCTCTGTAGACCAGGCTGTTCTCGAACTCACAGAGATCCACCTGCCTCTGCCTCCCGAGTGCTGGGATTAAAGGCGTGCGCCACCACCGCCCGGCTATTCTGGCTTTTCTTAACTTTATTTATAAATACCACTTATGAGTGAGTACATATTTGTCTTCCTGGGTCTGGGTTACCTCATTCAATATGATTTTATCTACATCCATCCACTTGCCTGCAATTTTCAAGATGTCATTTTTTTTTTGTGTGTGTGATCAACTCCAGGAATGTTTACTGCATGGACTTTTTTGTTGTTGTTGTTCACATTCTTTTTTTTTTTTAATTTACTTACTGATTTATTGTTTCCAATGTTCTGCCTGCATATGCCCTTGCAGGCCAGGAGAGGACACAAGAGCTCATTACAGATGGTTGTGGGCCATCGTGTGGTTGCTGGGAATTGAACTCAGAAGACCAGTCAGTGCTCTTAACTGCTGAGTCATCTCTCCAGCCCTAATGTATGAGCTTTGAAAGCACAATGGTGGGCTGGAGAAATGGCTCAGTGGTTTAAGAGCATTGCCTGCTCTTCCAAAGGTCCTGAGTTCAATTCCCAGCAACCACATGGTGGCTCACAACCATCTGTAATGAGGTCTGGTGCCCTCT
>NC_022021.1:47663439-47669304 GCF_000317375.1 Microtus ochrogaster
CAGGTTGACTGCAAAACAGGATATCTATAAGATAGGAACAGTCATGCCCCCCACCTCATTCCGATAACCACGCTTTTGCTTCTGTAAAACTTGCTTTTTGCTGACACCCCTTCGCATTCCGGATCAACCGATAACCACGCTTTTGCTTCTGTAAAACTTGCTTTTTGCTCTTCCCTATAAAAAGCCCGCCCTCCAGTTGGCAGGGGCGCAAGTCTTCCGAGAGATCTTGCTGCCTGCAGGTACCTGTGCCTACTCCATAAACCTCTTGCAATTTGCATCCGTGCGGTCTCGGCCTGTTCCTTGGCATTGGGGAGGTCTCCCCGAAAAAAGGTCCTCTCCGAGGGTCTTTCACAAGGACATGTACACAAAGATCCACAGTCCATAGCTGGGAACCTATGAAGGCTCTGAACTGTTGGGAGCAGTGAGACCCCAGATTCTGAATTTCTTGTAAACAACTTTTTTCCCCCTGATCTGAGTGCCTACAGCTGCTCTGAGCACGAGAGCTTCAGGAGTTCCTGATGACAGGAGAGTGGTTTCTCGTGGGTTTGGCTGGGGCGTGGATATCTCTGTATAATCTGCCCCTGAACACAATAAGGGGTCATTCTTGGAATTCAAGGATGACCCGCGTCTCTCTGTGTGTGTCTGTGTATTTTAACCTCCAGCCCCCTTGCCCTAAGCTCGGTAACTAGGGACTAGCCACGGGACCGAATGCAGACACGGGGCCCGGTCTGCGGCAATTGGAGATCTCCACCGAGACGTCGGCAATTGAAGGTTCCCCACCGAGATATCGGGAACTAGGGAACTCTGAGAGGTCGCCCTCAGAAGGTGAGGGTGGATTGGGGTATGTGGTGATCCTAACGTCCTTCGCTCCGTTTGGCAGTAAGTGGAACTCCAGCCAAGAAAGAGGGGTAAATGAACAGGGTTGTCCCCGGCCGGAGGGGACGTATGTATTGGGAAAAGATAGAACGTATGTAGCTCAAAGAGATGAATGTGTACAGATGTGTGATATGTTGATTGTGTTGTCTTTTGTGTTCTGGACTGGAGAAAGACATTTGATTCTAGGAACTGCTAAGAAAGGTATCTTGACTTTAAAATATGGGCTTAAGAATTTGATGTTTTGGAAAGGAGGTTCTGTTTTTGTCTCTAGAGATGATGAGAGCCTAAGGATTTATTTGATATTCATGTGTTTTGAATCCCCGAGACCTCCTGAAATGTTGCAGTGGAGTGTGAGCTGAGGGGCTGCAATGCATGCAAACCCGGGACCTTCCTCGAGGACCGAGGAGGCAAGAACTCTAAACACGCTTCCAGCGCGGGCCTCAGGGCGCAGAAGCTTAGCACGACTGTGACAAGGCCCGTTGACCTGGACCTCTGTCCCAGCCTGGGGCAACTGGCCAGGACGGGATCTGCCCCACTTCGCCTCCACCTTCCAGCTCAGTGGGGAGGTGGAGCCTCCACCCCCCCTCTCTGGAAAATGGCAGTAAATTGCAGTAAATACCCCTAAGAATGCAGCGTCCCTGCTGAGCAGGAAGTAGCCAGATTGACAACGCCCAAATTCCCTAAAAGATAATTTAAGTGGGGCCCCTTCAGTGGTTGCAGAGCAGCAAGCCTGCTTCTCTGAGTTCCTCTCCACTCCATGCACCAGTTTGGACCCAGAACGAATGCAGTGGGGCTAGAAGGCAGCTGGAGCAGAGCTTTGCTAGGTGGCTGTGGTGGAAGGCACATTGCCTCAGCCCAGTCGGTGCCGAGCCTGGCGGATGCCACAGCAGTGCCAGGAGTATCAGCAAACGCAACAACAAGTGCTGGAGCTGAGACAAGCTGGAGCACAGACCCCACAGGGCTGCCCGAGAACGCAGCAGTGGGGCAAGGAGAAGGCAGTGGCAGTTCCAGGCTCTGCACACCGAAGAGTCTTCGGCAGAGCGAATTTAAATCAAGAGACTGCCCTATTGTAGGAGCAGGTGGACCTATGGCTGGTACAACAAATGTCTTGTTCATTATTTCATTTGTGTGACATCTGTTAATATTGCTAATGCCTCTTACGTGGTGAAACAACTCAATGGCTATTTGAATAGCCCTTGAAATGTTACAGTTAGCACACCAGATTGTTGATACCGGTGTGCTCTGTTTTAGCCAAAGGGTTGGTAGAATACCATAACCCAAATAGGAGGTTGGGTCCAGTGGTGATTGGGGACCCTACTGCTGGCAATCTTAACACCTGTTGCCATGGGCATTCATCTTTGAATCCTGTGTAAGATCAGACAACCCATGAGAGTACAGCATATGGTCACTTAGCAGAAGCAGGATCAGCTGAGCTGCCAGGGAAGCCAAAGAGGTGCACGAGGGAGAAGGTGTCTTCCATGCACTCAGCTGACAAGAATGAATGTGTCACGGGGGTATGGCAGCTGGGGTATGTTATTTAGAGGACTGCTGAAGGAGCAGTGGTTTCTGTCTGCTCCTGGGGTCATGGCAGAGCCACTCCTAAAAGTCCCGAGTCTGAAATGGTCACACACCTCTGTTCACTTGAGGGGAAGAGGGTGTGTGGGAAATAGTATGAGGAACCAACAGTCTCTGGGATACTTGAATCTACCTGTCTTACAGGCTTAAGTTGCTCTCTTGTGTTCCCTAAAAGCCAGTATTTTCCTGAGGAGATGCTGTCACTCTCTCCTGAGTACAGGTTCAATAGAGTGCTGGCCAAAGTGAATCTAGGTGCAGTGGAGACCAAAAGGCTCTGTGGTCAGGAGGGTCTTCTGTTTTATAAAAAATTTAGGGGGGAGATGTTGGCAGCAGTGAGACCCCAGATTCTGAATTTCTTATAATCCCCTGATCTGAGTGCCTACAGCTGCTCTGAGCAATGTGAGACCTTCAGGAGTTCCTGATGACAGGAGAGTGGTTTCTCGTGGGTTTGGCTGGGGCGTGGCTGTCTCTATATAATCTGCCCCTGAACACAATAAGGGGTCATTCTTGGAATTCAAGGATGACCCGTGTCTCTCTGTGTGTGCCTGTGTATTTTAACCTCCAGCCCCCTTTCCTGAAGCTCAGTAACTAGGGTCTAGTGCACCGAATGTAGACTCGGGGGCTCGGTGTGCGGCACTGAACTATACTCGCAGGCTAGTTTGATAATGGTACATCTGGTAAGAATCACCAGCGTACCAGCGGTGCCTCTTCCAGAAAGACATTTTCATCTTATCTAGAAGTTTACTCTGGGTCTTATTGCAGAACACAAATTCCCTCAAGCGCTTCTTTCTTGCCGTTGACTTTTTCCACTATCTTTTCTTATAGCCAGCCTTTCTCCTTAGCCAAAGCCAGAATGAAGTCGAAGGAACCCATGCACAACTGATTTTACTGTCTTTCTCTTGCCTTTCTGTGTGTTAGAGTTCTGACCGGTGGCTTCAGGACACTCGAAACCAAAGTGGCCACTCTCTTAAGGACTGTTGCGGTATGCCCTTATGTCGGGTTTCTAACAGATGTGATAAGTCTTAGAGCTGAGGCAACAACCGGTGTCTGAATATGTCTAAAATGAATAGTGCACAATGCAGAATTAAGACAGGCATTCTTGGCACAGTTCTAATTGGTTGAAGATGCCAAAATATTCAGGGCCTGTAATATTCCTGAAGCAGCTCTCACTGCACCCGTGAAATGGATGTTGTCAGGGGTTTCTGTGCTGTAGCCATTTCATCCCAAAGACACAGAGGTCTACATCAATTATAAACCAACTGGCCTAGTATCTCGGGCTCTTCTTATTAACTCTTTCTTACATCGTACATTAACCCATTATTCTTGCACGTGCTAGCCATGTGGCTCAGTACCTTACTCGGTGAGGCAGTCACATCTTGCTTCCTCTGCTCTGGGTCACCACTGCGGACTGTGCTTCCCTCTTCCCAGCATTCTTGTTGCCCCGCCTTTACTTCCTGCCTGGTTGCCCTGCCTATACTTCCTGCCTGGTTGCCCTGCCTTTACTTCCTGCCTGGTTGCCCCGCCTATACTTCCTGCCTGGTTGCCCTGCCTTTACTTCCTGCCTGGCTGCCCTGCCTATACTTCCTGCCTGGCTGCCCTGCCTTTACTTCCTGCCTGGCTGCCCTGCCTATACTTCCTGCCTGGTTGCCCTGCCTATACTTCCTGCCTGGCTACTGGTCAATCAGCATTTTATTAAAAATAATACAAGTCACAGGATAAATGACCATTGCCCCACAGCAGGCAGAAGCCACCATCTTGAGTGTAGCCACCCGACTATGGTGGCTGCAGTTAGTGTCATTATTCTGTAGGCTGTCATTTATCTTGTTGACATGGCCTTTGCTTTACAGACGCTTCTCAGTTTCAGAGGTCCCATTTATTGTTTCTCTCAGTGTCTGTGCTACTGAGGTTATATTTAGAAAGTAGTCTCCTGTGCCAAAACATTCAAGGCTACTTCCCACTTTCCCTTCTATGAGGTTCAGGGTGGTTGGTTTTACGTTGAGGTCTTTGATCCATTTGAGTTTTGTGCATGGTGATAGATATGAATCTATGTTCATTCTTCTACATGTTGATATCCAGTTATGCCAGCACCATTTGTTGCTTTCTTTTTTCCATTTTTTTAATTTTTAGTTTCTTAGTAAAAAATGAGGTGTTCCTAGGTGCGTGGATTGATATTTGGGACTTTGATTTGATTCCATTGGTCCTTCTGTCTGTTTTTATGCCAATACTAGGCTGCTTTCGTTACTGTAGCTTTGTAGTAGAGCTTGAGGTTAGGGGTGGTGATGCCTCCAGAAATTCCTTTATTGTACAGGATTGCTTAGACTATCCAGGTTTTTGTTTTTCCAAATGAAGTTGAATATTGTTCTTTCGAGGTCTGTGAAGAATTTTTTGCTGGAATTTTGATGGGCATTGCAGTGAATCTATAGATTGCTTTTGGTAAGATTGCCATTTTATTGTGTTTATTCTACCTAACCAAGAGCGTGGGAGATCTTCCCATTTTCTGATGTCATTTTCAATTTCTTTCTTCATATATTTAAAGTTCTTATCATACATGTCTTCCACTTGTTTGCTTAGACTTACTCCAAGATATTTTCTGTTATTTGTGGCTATTGTGAAGGGTGATGTTTCTCTAATTTTTTTCTCAGCCTGTTTATCATCTGTATAAAGGAGGGCTACTTATTTATTTTTTTTTTTAGTTAATCTGTGTCCTGCTATATTACTGAAGATGTTTACGAGTTGTAGGAGTTCCCTGGTAGAATTTTTGGGGTCATTTATTTAAACTATCATATGATCAGAAAAATTGAGAGTTTTACTTCTTCTTTTCTGATTTGTATCCCATTAATCTCCTTTTATTGTCTTATTGCCCTAGCTAGAACCTCAAGTATTATATTGAATAGATATGGAGAGAACGGACAACTTTGTCTTGTTCCTAGTTTCAGTGGGATTGCTTTGACTTTCTCTTTTGCATCATGATATTATTAGCTTATGGGGCCAGGGGATGGAATGTGGTAGTTTGAATGTAATTAGGCCCTCTAATCTGTGGTACTATTAGGAGGTGTGGCTTTATTGGAGTAGATTTGACCTTGCTGGATGATCTGGTGACTGTGGGAGTGAGGTTTGAAGTCTGTTTGAGCTTCACTCAGTGTGACTGTCATTGACTTCCTGTTGCCTGTAAGATGTAGGATTCTCAGCTATTTTCCCCAGTTCCATGATTGCCTGCCTACCGATATGTTTATACTTTGGTCTCAGACATGATCAGTACAGAAAGAAATATTCTTAAGACATAGGAGGTCCCTATGGCATAAATCTAGCTTTCTTCCGGTGAGTTCATTTTTTTTTTTGTTTTGTTTTTTCAAGACAGGGTTTTTCTGTGGTTTTGGAGCCTGTCCTGGAACTAGCTCTTGTAGACCAGGCTGG
>NC_022021.1:47669404-47690332 GCF_000317375.1 Microtus ochrogaster
CAGAGATCCGCCTGCCTCTGCCTCCCGAGTGCTGGGATTAAAGGCGTGCGCCACCACCGCCCGGCTGAGTTCATTTTTTAATATTACTATAAACTTATTTCAGATATCTTTGTATTCCAGAATCATCTCTATGTCCCAAGGAACTAATGGAATTTCAAGGCAGCTAGCCTTGACATTTAAGATATTGTCACATAGGAAGAATTTCAGGATGAGAGCAGATGGAAAAAACAGAAGAAACATAAACTCTATTGTAGAGATAAAATTCTACAACAGAAGATGATGGGCCAGGAGTCAGCACACTGGGAGAGGGGGGGGGAGGTGTGGCGGTGGTGATGGTGGTTGTGGACACAAGGAAAGATTCTTCGGTGGAGAATTCTTTTCATGTAAACGCCAGAAAGCGGGACTTTTTAACTTTGTTCTATGATTTTTAAATCATCTTTGTGTCCCCTGACCCATGAACTACACTGTAGGGATTCCAGTGTTTAAGACATCCCACAGCACCCCACCTCCAGCTGAGGCACACAGTTTATTTTACTACAGAGAAACAGGGTTGTTTACCACAGTGTGCTTAAACGCAAGGACTCCTTCATCCCAGGCTCCCTAACTCTTTTTGCACTTGGCCCAGGTTAAGCCATTGATTTGGAGTCCTTTTGGCTCCTGTGAGCCGCGACCACAGGGCTGGTTTCAGAATTCATCTTAAAGAGATGGTGGTCATTTCCATATAGTTTTTTGCTGAGCTATTTTAAAGTAAAATGGAGTCAATGTGAACTTTACACATGGAAGTAAGATTCCATAAGTCGACTTGTAAGTTTTGAATCTCAACATATGACCAGCAGCGAGTTGCAAACCTAATAAGCCTTACTGTCAAAGGCTCGACTCACAAGCAAACATCTCCTGCAGTGAATCCGGGATTTTAAAAACAGCCTGACTCCATGTGGCTGACACATCGCAGGGGCTACTGGCTGCCTTCCCTCCTCACCCGCAGAGGGGAAAGAAAGGAAGGAAACACGCAAACCCGTAGCCCGGGTTCCGGGCGCCAAGGCCGACCCGCGGACTTGTGGGAAATGTAGTTTTCCGCTGTCCCGCTTCGCTGGGAGCCATTGTGGACCGGTCACTTCCGCATTGCGTCTGCAGTAAGCGCGTCTTCTTGCAAAGTTGGGCGATTCTCGGGTCCTGCTCGGCGTTCGGGTTGCGTCTCGGACATGGAGGTTGGTCCAGGGTGCCGCGCACCTCTGCAGGTTGGAGCTACGGTGCGGGGTGGGCGGGTCTGGCTCGGAGGGAGCGGGGAGGGAAGGACCGAGGCTGGGCCACTGCGTCCTGGCGCCTGGAGGGGCTGAGGGGGCGGGTGGTGCGGGCCGAGGACGTCGGTGGAGGGGGGCGGCGGCTGCTAGCGTCCACCCTGAACTTCTGTGATGAGGGCCGGCTCGGTGGGGAAGGGATTGGGAAGTGTGGAAAATGCAGGATTGCTCGGGCAGGGTCGGCTGAGAGCCTGCACCTGGAGGTGCTGGTGGGCGCACACATTCCAGATGAGCCACGGTCGCGTCCTGTTACTGACACACGCTTACCCGGCTGTTGTCAGTTTTTTTGGGACGCTGGCAGCAAATGGAGGTCTGGCCCCCTGCAGTATCGGCCTAGTACTTTTTGAGTTGATAGTTTAAAAGTTACTCGTTGCTAAGGAAGGAAAGTTTTGCGAGGGAGATCAGATCGACGTTTAGGATGTTAATCTCGTTATCTTTGGGATATACTGTTAGGAACTGTTGTTTACAATGGAATTCCTTCACGGTCACCACTGTGACCTGACTCCTGAGACTAACACTCCTATGTACAGCCAGAGTAATCCCCTAAAGGGAGAGACTCGAGTTTTGCGAAACAAATTACTGGTCCTACACTGTAGAGTGGAAAATACTAGAGAATAATACCTCATCCAGTCCGCTGGGATTATGATGTCATTGGTTTGGACTCCTTTTCAGAACTGCGAGATGAGCTGAGGTGGGGGTAGGAGTGTATCTACTGATTGCCAGCAAAGGGACGGAGGTGCCCGACTTTCTCTGGGAAGGAGAAACGGCCCTCGTACACAACAGTCTGTGTACTTTGATCTCTAACCACACACGTTTCTTCTGTCCTTGTCTAAACTTTCTGCCACTGACTGTGGTGTCTGTAAACTTCTCCTGGGAGGATTGGCCCAAGTATTTCTACTGTGTTGAAGAATCGTGGTTCGCTCAGGGTCCTATAGACTCCACACCCTATCTTTTGTGCTGCTTCCTATTTTCTCACACTTCAAAATACCAAGTGTTTATATGCTAGAGACTGGCTTATGGCACTAAAATCTACTCAGATGAAGCATTTCTTAGCCAGGCAGTGGTGGCACATGCCTTTAATCCCAGCCAGCTTCTGGGAGGCAGAAGGAGGCGGATCCTTAAGTTTGAGGCGAGCCTGGTCTACAGAACAATTTCCAGGACAGCCAGGACTACACAGAGAAACCCTGCCGCTAAATAAATAAATAAATGAAAAAAGAAACAACAAAAGAACCAAGGTATTTTTAAAACATATTTTATTAAACTTTTCTTCTTTTTATTTTAAGAACGACCATATTTTACCTACCAATTCCTGTTCCCTCTCCTTCCTCTCCTTCTCCTCCCTCTGTTTTCTCCCCACCCCAACTTCCATCCACTCCTCAGGGAGGGAGAGGCCTCCCATGGGGAGTCAACAAAGTCTGTCCTACCACTTGAGGCAGGACTAAGGCCCCCCCCCTGTATCTAGGCTGAGAAGATAGCTCTCCATAGGGAATGGGCTCTAAAAATCCAGCTCATGCTAGGGATAAATACTAAACCAAAATAATAAAATGATAATACTGTTTCCATTGCTAGTGGCTACCCAAACTGCCCAAACCACACAGGTGTCACCCAGATTCAGAGGGCCTAGTTCGGTCTTATGCTGGTTCTCCAGTTGTCAAACCCACTTGGGTCAGCTGTTTCTGTGGGTATCCCCATCATGGTCTTGACCCTGTTGCTCATATTATCACTCCTCCCTCTCTATGACTGGACTCCAGGAGTTCAGTCCAGTGCTTAACTGTAGATCTCTGCATCTGCTTCCATCAGATACTGGATGAATGTTCTATGATGAAAATTAAGGTAGTCATCAATCTGGTTACAGGAGAAGGGCATTTTAGGTCCCTCTCCACTATTGCTTAGATTCTTAGCTGGGGTCATCTTTGTGGATTCCTGGGAATCTCCTTAGTGCCTGGTTTCTTGCTAACCTAATAGTGGCTCCCTCTTTCAAGGTTTCTCTTTCCTTGCTCTCCCTCTCTATTCTCCACCCAACTTGATCTTCCCCATCCCTTATGCTCTCCTTCTCACTCCCCTTCTCCCATCCCCACTTCCCTACACCCTTCCCTGTCCCCACATGCTGATCATTTACTAAGGAGGTCTTGTCTGCTTCCCCTTCTTGGGAATCCATGTCTGTCTGTCTTGATGAGTTCTCCTTGTTTCCTGTCTTCTCTGGGGTTGTTTACTGTAGGTTGGTTATCCTTTGCGTTATGTCTAATATCCACCTATGAGTAAGTACACACTGTGATTGTCTTTCAGTGTCTGGGTTACCTCACTCAGGATGTTTTCTTTTCTTTTCTTTTCTAGTTCCATCCTTTTGCCTACAAATTTTAATATGTCATTGGTTTTTTTTTTTCCACTGAGTAGTGCTCCATTGTGTAAATGTACCACTTTTCTTCATCCATTCTTTGGTTGAGAGGCATCTAGATTGTTTCCATGTTCTGGCTATTAAAATTGATGCTGCTGTGAACATAGCTAAACAAATGTTCTTGTGGTATAGGTCTGCATCCTTTGGGTATATGGCCAAAAGTAGTATTGCTGGGTCTTGAGGTAGATTGATTCCCAACTTTCTGAGAGAATGCTATCTTGATTTCCAAAGTGGCTGTAGAAGTTTGTACTCCCCCCAGCAGTGGAGGAGTGTTCCTATTACTCTACATCCTCTCCAGAATAAGCTGTCATTGGTGTTTTAGATTTTAGCCATTCTGACTGATGTAAGATGAAATCTCAGAGTTGTTTTAATTTGTGTTTCCCTGATGGCTAAGAATGCTGAGCAGTTCCCTAAGTGCCTTTCAGCCATTTGAGAATCCTTTGTTGAGAATTCTGTTTAGATCTATACCTCATTTTTTTTTTTGTTTTGTTTTTCAAGACAGGGTTTCTCTGTGGCTTTGGAGCCTGTCCTGGAACTAGCTCTTGTAGACCAGGCTGGTCTTGAACTCACAGAGATCCGCCTGCCTCTGCCTCCCTAGTGCTGGGATTAAAGGCGTGAGCCACCATCGCCCGGCTATACCTCATTTTTTAATTGGATAATTTGAATTTGATATTTTGACATCTAGTGTCTTGAGTTCGTTGTATATTAGAGATCAGTACTCTGTCAGATGTGGGGTTGTTGAAGATTTTTCCTATTCTGTAGGTTGCCATTTTGTCTTGTTGATCCTGTTGGGATCGTGTCCTTTGCCTTACAGAGCTTCTCAGTTTCAAGAGGTCCCATTTATGAGTTGTTGATCCCATTATCTGTGCTGCTGGGGTTATATTTAGGAAGTGGTCTCCTGTGCCAATGCATTCAAAGCTACTTATCACTTTTTCTTCTATGAGGTTCAGTGTGGCTGGATTTATGTTGAAGTCTTTGATCCATTTGGACTTGAGTTTTTGCATTGGTATGGATATGGATCTATTTGCATTCTTCTACATTTTGACATCTTGTTATGCCAGCACCATTTGTTGATGGTGCTTTCTTTTTTTTCATTGTATAATGTTAGCTTCTTTGTCAAAGATCAGGTGTTCATAGGTCTGTGAATTTATGTCAGCATCCTTTTCCTTACAGGCCCTTCTCTTTGTATTCTAATGTTTGTATAAATGATGGCATGAGGGGAAGAGTTATGAGGAGTTGCTCATTTTGGAAACAGTTGTGTTAGATGTGTCGTGCTTGGAAAACTGAAAAGGGAAAGTTTGCAGGATGATGACATTCATTTCTGGTGTTGTATGTGACATATGTTGGAGACTATGAAGAGAAGGTACAGAAGTTATTTATGTAGATTTGAATAGGAGCCAAATATATGCAAGGAATGAAAATGAGAAGCACAGATTTTCAACATTTTCTCTTTTGAGTTTATAAATATTTCTGTCCTTGAGTCCATCTATGGTTGTTTTCAAATGCAGTGACATTTTGAGTTGAAAAGTAAAAGTACATGTCACATGTCTGGCAAAATACATGCAATTATTATCTTCTTTGAATTAGCTACATAAAATACATCAGATGGAGGAGAGTATGAACCCCCAACTGTTTTCAGGATGGATTGCACTTAGTATTTCATTAGAAACAAGGAGTAACAATGTTCTGAATATTTAAAGTTATTCTTAGATTTGCACATTGAACATACATAATAAAGCATGTGGTACTTCTTTAGAAACTTGCATGTTGTCTAAATATGCATTCCATGTTCCAAATAAAGGCATTAGCTATGGTCTTCCATACTATTTTCAGTGTTCCAAATATACACTGAGTCATAGGGTTGCAAAATGTGTTAAGTGAAAACAAGAATTAATGATAGCTGCATGTCAGATGTGTGGGAGTCACGAGCTGCCCGGAGACCTGTGGGTTGGCTCCTTTATCGTACTCCTGGTGTGTTCTCTATAATCCATAAACATTCTGTGTCCAAAAATGAAATCACTAGTAGCTAAAAGTTAATTGGGAGTCCAGCCCTTGCTTTACATATGGCTTTGACTTCCCCATGCTCTTGGTACTGAAGATTGTTAGGTTTCTATGTCTGAATATATCTGAGGGACACACATGATATGCAAGAGTTCTTACCACTTCTGCCTGCTCATTCTGCTGATCTAGACTTGTGTCTAGGACCAGCCTCCATTCAAAAGAAGGAAAACAACTTCACCTCTGGCTGGTGGCCATCTCATAGGTAAAGAATAGTGGAGGATGAGCCTATTACCTCTTATAGAGATGCTTTCAACAGTCTCATTTTCTTTTCTTAAGAAATGACTGGGTCAGGTGGCACACACTGTAGTGATATTTTGTTTGTAATCTTAACAAATGAAACTTGCCTGAAGATCAGAGTACAGAGCTAAGCCACTAGTTAGCCATAGAGGTCAGGCAGTGGTGGCACACACCTTTAATCCCAGCACACGGGAGACAGAGGCAGAGACAGACAGATCTCTATGAGTCATGGTCACACTTGGCTACATGAGATTGAATTTGTCTAAAAGAGAAACACACACAGGTGATCCCAGCACTTGGGATCCTACCCCTTTAATCTCAGCACTAGGGAGGTGGAGACAGGAGTGATATGGCTGTGCAGAGAGAGGAATAATATGCGGCAGGAGAAGGCAGGAGCTAAGATGCAGTCTGAGGATTCATAGGGACAGAATCACCCCTTTGGTCTGAGGACTCAGTGGTGCTTAAGAGCTAGTGGCTGGATGCTCCACTTCTCTGATCTTTCAGCATTAACTCATATCTGACTCTGGGTTTTTATTACTGAAACCAAAATAGAATTCATGTTTCAATACACCTTTAATCCCAGTGCTTGGGAGGCAGAAGCAGGCAGATCTCTGAGTTTAAAGCCAGACTCATCTACAGAACAAGTTCCAAAACACCCATCCAGAACTACATAGTGAGATCTTGTCTCAAATAAATAATGAAGATTAAAAAAATGAAGACGCAGAAAAAAGATAAACAAAAGGACTGTTTTTTCAATTAGCCATCTGCCATCATTCTGCTGTGATTTAGGGATCTGTTGTCCTTCTCCTCTTTGCTGTTTCCCTCTGCTGTTTGGGTAGAAAACCTTTTCCCATTTATAGATATCTCTTCACTGACTCTGGGACAGTCCTGTTGCTCTGTGGCCTTCTCCACTATGCAGCTGGTGAGGGAGCAGCTCGGAAGCTTTGTTTATAAATTCATGCCTGTTCTTTCCCACCCACCATGTGTGAAATATCATCCCTCAGCTTCCCCGGCTACGATCTACTAAGTTATTAGTGAGGACTTTAAGAAATGCCTTCTGGGTGAGGAGCCACTGTCCTGTTCCTTTCAGAATTCTTGTTTCCACCACTTGCTTAGCCTTCTGTGGCTCTCTTTAGTGTTATCTAGACTGGAGATTGGGGAAAGTCTTAGTTGGTGTCCATCACTTATCTCAAATAATGTAAGACTTCATTTCTTAAAATTATTTTTCTCTTAATTTTTGGTTTTTTGGTTTTTTTTTTTATGAGGAACATTATCATATATCACAGGCTAGCCATGAGCTCTCTATGCAGATAAGGCTGGTCTTGAACACATAGACCATTCAAGAACTGAGATTACACACATGTGACATCATTCTGGTTTCCTTGTTTTTCTTTATTCTGTGTGTAGTGTTCCATAATCCTTGACACTCTCTTCAGGTTGGTTTTTGGTTTTTTCTGTCTGTCTTTTCTTTTAATTTTCTCCTTGAGTCAGTATTGTATGTTTGGGACCAAATGCAGTCCTGTGCCTAAGCAAGAGGGGAATTCAAGAACAGTTGTTCCATGGTATCATGGAACATTAGATTGTCATTAGACTGGGTTCCAGGTGCTTTCACCTGGTGAGTCACCCCACAGGCCTTCAGTGTTTTGATGTCTTTCTTCATGCTCAAGCTTCTGGCAGCCTCCTGTTTGCTGAGGCTTCCGTCTTCCAGACCCTCCCTAGTGTTCTCTCCTTTACTGTTTGCCACTCACTATGGCACTTTCAGCTCTATCCTTGTGCTTTTCATATTTTATTGCATGTCTGAGTACCGATTTTTTATATATGCTGATTTTATCTACCTGTTTAATTGTCTGAGTTGGTTAGATCATTAACACAGGTAGGGCATTAACAGCAACTTTGGATTGTTTTGTTTTTCTTTTATCTGGTTTGTGTTTCTAATTTGAATACTTTATAACACTTATTAAGATTTGGTTTTTGGGAATACCAGTGACTACTCATTTTGAGCTTGAATTTATAGTACCTTCAAATGTGTTATAAGAAATTGAATGCCTTTCTACTCTTAATAACTTGAGAAAGGAAGCAGGAAATTGGAGGCTGATCTCCAAACCATGCCTTGCTGGTCCACATGAGCAGTGTGTGGCAAGGCGAACAAGATGGCTTCCCCTAGACAACAACAAAGTTGGCTTCATACATGGAATCCATACAGTAAAGGGAAATGATTGACAGAGTTGTCAAATTAATAAAATAGAAATCACAAGTGGAAATAACCCAGGAACCAATAACTATCTCATTCTTGTCCTTAAATGGTGGTGTCATCAAAATGAGCATAAGTCCCACCCTCATATGATGCATGCTGTCCACAGTTGCCAGAGCTGCACATACTTCTGCATGCTTTTCTGAGCTTACTTCTTGCTTTTACCAATGCTGCAGCAAGTGCAAATATTATTTTACTGCGTTTGTTTTCCCAACTCTTTAATAGTTTCCTTTGCTCATTTCAGTAACAAAGCTGATTTTAATATTGTTTCAGCATGACTATTTGAATTTTACTTTATGTTCCCTTTCCTATGGTTTTGTGCTCACCCAATCATGACTGAAAGCTAACTTCTACAATTTACTTGATTTTTGACAGTGAAATTGTGATTCACGTGTTTACAATATGAAACTGTTCAGTCACACAAAACAATGAAATCCTGTAATTTGGGTCAATATGGAAGAGCCTGAAAATTATTATTTCATATACAGAAAGACAAGTACCACATGGTCTCAGACATAGGTTGAGTTTCCAGGATTTTAACTTACAGACGTTGGAGAAATAAGTTTGAAAAACATTACTCATCAGTTGGTGACATCGGGAAAGGTAGGCATTGGGAAACATTATACAGTTGGATAGAAGGAAGAAGCTTATGGTAAATGTTGCCCCTAATGATGACTGTCAGTAATCATTTTGTAATATTTATATTACAGAAGGTTGGAAAACAGAATTTTTTGTTTTGTTTTGTTCTGCTTTATGAGTCATGGTCTCTCTAGATAGCCCTGGCATCCCTGGAACTCAGAGATCCACCTGCCTCTGCCTCTTAAGTGCTGGGATTAAAGATGCACACTACCACACCAAGTCTAAGGTCTTTGGACATTTTAAACTTAAAAATTAGGTGTCTGAGGAAATGAGTACTCTAAAACTGATGGAAAGACATTGCAGGGTCTACCTGTAACAGTAGCACAGCACACCCTGGCTAACATGCAAGTCTCTGATTTTCTATTATTTAGCCACAGAAAGAAAAATAATGTACTGCTGTCATTAACCATTTGAGAACTTTATGTAATGAGATAAAAAGCAACACAACACAAAAAAAAATCAAAAATGAGGGAAAATAGTAATTAGAATCACAAGTTACAATTCTTGAACTCAGCAGTCTAAGCTAAAGTTGCCATGAGTTCAAAGGCTTGTATGACTATAGTAAATACATGACTATGTCTAATAAAGATAGACACAGAAAGCAGGCAAAGGAAAAAATGAAAGAATGTAGTGATACCTGATTATTTTAAATATTAAAAAAGTGATGTTGTTGCTATACTTCCTAAGAATGTATTTATAAGCACAGGATGCCTGTTGGTATCTGTTATTGATTTTAATTAATATAATCTATTATTCGTTTATCTTTATTTCAGAAAATGGTGTCATTCAGTGATGTGGCCATTGATTTCTCTGCAGAGGAGTGGGAATGCCTGGGCCCTGCTCAGTGGGATCTGTACAGGGATGTGATGTTGGAGAATTACAGCAACCTGGTGTTTTTGGGTGAGAAGTGCATCTATAGTGAATTCTTCTTGTGTATATGTGTGGGGTTTTTGTTCTTGTTGGTTATTTTTGTTTGTTTGTTTTTTGAGCCAGGGTCTCACTATGTAGTCCTTGCTTCCTGGAACTCTTGTATAGACCAGACTGGCCTCAAACTCAGAGATCCTCCTGCCTCTGCCTCCCAAATGTTGGTATTCATTGCCACCATGCCTGGCTCATAGTGAGTTCTTAATTCAAGGTCAACATTAAATTCCTTTTATAAAAGCATCTCATGGGAGCTTGTAGTTTCCGACAATGATAGTCATGGACCTGCATGTATTGAAGGATTGAGGAGATTGTTAATGTAACTAAGACAATTTCTTTTTTAATTCTTTTTGTTTTTTTAACGTGGCTGTTTCTTAGAAGTATTCTTTACTCTAGTGGTAATGCTAGAAAGTCACAGACATGAGGCATACCTTTAAGTTTTAGGTTTTTTTATTTTTATTGATTTTTGGGGGTGGGGGACAGTGAAGTTAAGCTGGGTATATTCTTTTTCCCCCTAAGGACACAATCCTGAAATAGACATGTTATTTCCCAGGTGAATAACACACCAACCGTCTTGATCCCTTTTCCCACAAACAGGTCTTGCCTTCTCTAAGCCATACCTGGTCACGTTTCTAGAGCAAAGTCAAGAGCCTTCAGATGTGAAGACACAAGAAGCTGCCACCATGCACCCAGGTTTGTAGAATGAGGGGACAGAGGACAGAGTGAATTTTCTAGCATAAATCCAGACTTTACCATATGCGCTGAGATGTTATATTGTGATGGAAATCAATTTCTAGATACCCCGTTCATCCATTCACATGATTTAATTGTCTGAGCTTTGTCCTCTGCCTCCCAAGAGCTCTGCTTATGTTTACAGTGACGAAGTTTGTCATTTTGCTGAGAGTCTGCATTGCAGCAGACTTTTAACTGTGCCCTATACCTACGAAGATTTGCACGTTTAAAAACAAGTGAAGCCATTATAATACAATATAATAACAAATTTCTTTTACATCCCATACATGTTTGCTAATTTAAATCTTTTCATAATTGCTGTGAATAAGTATAATGTATCCTCATAAAGTTTTTTTTTTCTCATGCACTCAAGTGTTACTGATCTAAAATGTATGCCCTTTCTGGGTATGTTTTCATAGATTAAAACCTTACAAGTCTAGAAGAGTTCAGTGGGCTCAGGGTTCTCTTTTTGTTATTTTACAACTTTGTTTTCTATATTATTGGAGTCTAGGTTATCTAAAATCACTTGTTTACATGTAAGCTTATGTTTTTGTGAATGAAGTCCACAATGCAAAACACTTGGGACAGTGTACGATTAAAAATAATCAATGAGCACTGGTTCTGAGAATATCAGAATTGTGTGTTTCCACTTTATGTGTACACATGAGTCTCATGTTTTTATGCCTTGTACATCATCTCCTCACTGATTAGTAAAAGACTCTGTTATCTTGTAAATGAATATTCTTTGAAATTGAGGTAATTTTATCATTTAATCTTTGACTCATATGAGCCTCTAGCAGGTTCTATCATTACAGGTGAACTTGAGGGGTTTTTTCTTTTCATAATTTGATTCTTTCAGATATTTATTAACTCCCTGAAATATCATACTTAGTATTATAGAGAATCTAATTGTTACACAATATATATTGTGTGCCTTCTAAATTACACCTGTAATTAGGATATAAATTGTGTATTTCTACATTCTTCAAACCTCATACAATCACCATTGTTCTAATGTTTTCCACATTTACCTATTTCTGGTTTTCATCTATGTCTGGTCATATAATTTATATATTTTTAATGGGCTCATTTCTGTTAACACAGTGCACTTAAGAGTTCACATTATTGATAGTACATCTTCCTTTGTTCTTTAACTGTTAATAATATTCAATTATTTCTGTATTCTATTTGGTCTTCCTCTTATTTTAGTGGAAGTTTATATTGATTCCACTCATTGCATTTTCTAAATTACACTGCAGTGAATATAGGTGTGGAAATTTGTAATTTCTCATTTACCAATAAAAAATAAGTAAAGGTTTCCATATTAAAGGTAAGCATTGTAAATATAAGAATGTTACTATGTTTTTATTCATATCTCAACTTTTACTTAACAGATATAAAACCATATAAATGTAAAGAATGTGGCAAAGCTTGTGATTGGAACTCACTTCTTCTTGAATACACGTGTGAAGAATGTGGAAAGGCTTCTGGTTCTTCTCCACTGCTTTCTGAACACCACATAATTGATCCAGAAGAGAAAGCCTGCAAGTGTGAAGAGTGTGGCAACATCGTTTGTACTTGCTCAGCACATTCTAGCTACCAGAGAATTTGCATTGGGGAGAACCCTTACAAGTGTGAAGAGTGTGGGAAAGCCTTTTCTACTCATTCATGTCTTACTCAACATGAGTTACAACACACTGGACAGAAATCCTGTAACTATGAAGAATGTGAGAAGCTGTTTTATTGTCCATCTTACCTCACAGAACATCAAAGAATTCATTCTCAAGAGAATCCCTTGAAGATTGAAGTATGTAGCAAGGTCTTTTGTTCACCCATAGAACTTTCTAAAGACCAGACATTTTGTACTGAAGAGAAACCCTACAGGTATGAAGACTGTATTAAGACCTTTAGTGCTTGTACAGCGCTTTCTGAACATCCAGGAATTCATCCAGGAGAGAAAGCCTACAAGGGTGAAGAGTGTGGCAATGCCTTCTGTGAACTCCATTCAGTATCTAAACACCTGAAAATTCATTGTGCAGTGAAATCCTACAAGTGTGACGAATGTGGGAAAGCCTTCCCTAGTCATCTTTCTCTGATTCAGCATAAGGTAGGGCATACTAGAGAGAAGCCTTATCAATGTGAAGAATGTGGCAAAATGTTTTACTGTTCTTCAAACCTTAAACAGCATCAAATAACTCATTCTCAAGAGAAACCCTACAAGTGTGAAATATGTGGCAAGGTCTTTAGAACTTGCTGGCAACTTTCTAAACACCTGAGAATCCATTCTGGAGAGAAACCTTACAAGTGTGAAGAGTGTGGCAAAGCCTTTTACACTCTCTCATACCTTACTCAGCACAAATTAGGTCATACCGGGGAGAAACCTTACAAGTGTGAGGAGTGTGGCAAAACCTTTTACTATCCTTCAGTCCTTAGGGAACACCAAGCCATTCATTCTGGAGAGAAACCATACAGGTGTGAAGAATGTGGCAAGGATTTCTGTACTCGTTCAGGACGTTCTAGACACCAGCGAATTCATACTGGAGAGAAACCCTACAAGTGTGAGCAATGTGGAAAGGCCTTTTCTACTCATTCATACCTTTCTCATCACAAGATAGTTCACACTGGCCATAAACCCTACAAGTGTGAAGAATGTGGCAAAAAGTTTTACTACCCTTCTCGCCTTAAGGAACATCAAAGAATTCATTCTCAAGAGAATCCTTACAAGTGTGAAATATGTGGCAAAGCCTTTTATACTCACTCATACTTCACTCAGCACAAATTGGGTCATACCGGGGAGAAACCTTACAAGTGTGAGCAATGTGGGAAAACCTTTTACTATCCTTCAATCCTTAGGGAACACCAAGCCATTCATTCTGGAAAGAAACCATACAGGTGTGAAGAATGTGGCAAGGACTTCTGTACTCGTTCAGGACGTTCTAGACACCAAAGAATTCATACTGGAGAGAAACCCCACAAGTGTGAAGAGTGTGGGAAAGTCTTTTCTACTCATTCATACCTTACTCAGCACAAGGTAGTTCACTCTGGAGAGAAACCCTACAAGTGTGAAGAATGTGGCAAAAAGTTCTACTACCCTTCTCGCCTTAAGGAACATCAAAGAATTCATTCCCAAGAAAACCCTTACAAGTGTGAAATATGTGGCAATGTCTTTTGTACCCCCAAAGGACTTTCTAAACACCAGAGATTTCATACTGGAGAGAAACCCTACAAGTGTGAAGAGTGTGGGAAAATGTTTTACTACCCTTCTCGCCTTAAGGAACATCAAAGAATTCATTCTCAAGAGAATCCTTACAAGTGTGAAATATGTAGCAAAGCCTTTTATACTCTCTCATACCTTACTCAGCACAAATTAGGTCATACCGGGGAGAAACCTTACAAGTGTGAGCAATGTGGGAAAACCTTTTACTATCCTTCAATCCTTAGGGAACACCAAGCCATTCATTCTGGAAAGAAACCATACAGGTGTGAAGAATGTGGCAAGGACTTCTGTACTCGTTCAGGACGTTCTAGACACCAGCGAATTCATACTGGAGAGAAACCCTACAAGTGTGAGCAATGTGGAAAGGCCTTTTCTACTCATTCATACCTTTCTCAACACAAGGTAGTTCACTCTGGAGAAAAACCCTACAAGTGTGAAGAATGTGGCAAAACATTTTACTACCCTTCTCGCCTTAAGGAACATCAAAGAATTCATTCTCAAGAGAATGCCTACAAGTGTGAAGTATGTGGCAAAGCCTTTAGTGCTCACTTAGAACTTGCTACACACCTGAGTATTCATTCTGGATAAACCCTGCAGGTGTGAAGGATGTGGCAAAGCTTTTAACTTATCCATCCTCATCTCAGGTCATATTCCTGGAGAGAAATCTTACCAATGTCAGAAATGTGGTAAAATATTTTCTATCCTTAACCTTAAGCAACACCAACTAACTCATCCTGGATGGAAATCACACAAGTGTGAGGACTGTAGGAAGGCCTTTTGTACTCAGTTGGAACTTCTAAGTGTCAAAAGAGTCATACTGGTGAAAAAGACCACAAATGTGTAAAACTTTCCACTAAACTGTGTAACCTTGCCCAGCACAAGGTAGTCCATTCTATTCAGAAACACTATTCATGGGAAAATGCTGGATTTTTTTACTCTTTAATCCTTAAAAAAAAAATCACAGTTTATTCTCAAGGGATACCCTACAAGTATAAGGGATATGTCAAAGCCTTTGCTTATCATTCAGACCATAAGAAACCCAAATGAATCCATAATAGAAAGAAGCCAAACCCTAGTGAAGAAAGTGGCAAGTACTTTACTAATAATTCAACACTTTCTAACCTCCATAAAATTTATAATGGGGAGAAACACTACAAATGTGAACGAATTGACACAGCTTTTAAAGGCACTTCATTAGTTAACAAAAGTGTTGGAACTGAAGAGCAGCCTCACAACAGCAAAGCATATGATGGTTTCATTTGTCATTCAGCCCTTACTGAACATGAGAGAATTCACACTTGGGAGAATCTCTACAAATGTGCAGATTATACCTAGGTGTCTAGCTGTAATTTGTCATTGCATAAGCATGAAAGAATTAGTCCTCCAGAAATGTAAAGAATGTGACAAGGCCATTAGGTGGTTTTCATACTTTAATTATCCTCAGAGACTTCATACTGGAGAGAAGCTACACATAAAAATAATGTCAAACTCTTTAATCATATTTCAAATCTCAGTCAACACCAAAGAATTCAGTAAGCTTCACTGTTAAACTTCACACCTCTGCATTTTCTAAGGGAGTCTCAGCTATGTGGTTGCCTCGATCTGACTGGCTTACAATGTGTCTGTGGAACCTTGGATGCTGATTAATGCCCAGTCCCACCCTGGGCAGGTGGTCCTGTGAAAATGAAAATTCTGGCCACACAGAAATCTGGGGGAACAACAAGTCAGTAAGCAGAATTCCTTAATGGTTTCTACTTTAGTTCCGGCGTGAAGGTTTCTCCCTTGACCTCTTGCCCTGGCTGAACTGGCTGGCCAATCCCTAAAATGGAGTAATCCATTTCCTCTCCTAAGTTGTGTTTTAGTCATGGCATTTATCACAGCAACAGACATCAGACAGCAATGGACATGAAAATGCTTTTCAGTTTCTTTATACCTTAGTTATCATCAGTCTTCATACTGGAGAGAATGTCACAATATCTTTGAGTGGAGAATCAAACCCCTAACCTCAGCTAAGAACATCTGAATCCTATAGCAGAGACTTCCCTTTACTGTAATCTACAAACCTATTCTTTTAGACAATGTGTTTTCAAGGTGCATCAATTGATTATTCTGTTAACTATAAATGGTTCCAGAAATTGCTGCCATGTTGTCGAACTGTACTTGGGTAACCTGAATCTGGATTCCTGAGCCATGATCTATATGGCAGATTCCCCTGGAGTTCCCCAATTGTATGTAACCCTTCCCCTTTGGTCTGTAAGAAAACCCAATAAATTCATTTTTCTCATCAATTTGGGCTGTGGTAAAATCCTAGGATGGTTTGTTGTTGGGTCCTTTTGTGGTGACTAGGCATTTGTTTTTGTCTAGAGATAGCTAACATAACACATGTCATTCATATATGGCTACAAAATAAACAATGTCTCATTCCGTTTCATGTGATAACTGGTTTTTGTACAACAACACAGTCTCCGTCTTCATGGAAATAGAACCATATTGAAACAGGGTCATAAGCCACATACACTAATTTAGCAGATGGGATGAATTTGGTTACTGGCTACATCTTCAAGTATTAATCATGGTAATTTCAGTTCTTAATTGATTTTATATCTATCTAAAAAAGCATATAAAAATTTCATTTACTTAAAAGAAGCAAGACTGAATTCATAGCAACATGATTTACATTTGTTCCTTTAATCTTACTATCCTTTTTTTTATTTAAGCTATTATTAGTCTTTATGGGAAAAATAGATAAGCACAATCTTTGCCATCTCATTCTGATCACAGGTGCCATTTTCTATCTTGGATCATTTTAAAAGCTGTTTTCTCATGTTATAATTGTCAGAGGAAGCAGTTGTATTCAGTTTCACAGGAGAATCTTGACAGACTGACTCCCTAAGTTACAACAGGACTAGAAAAAACTGCACTGAAGACACACCAGGACTCTTTGAAAAGAGGAAATACTGAGACACATCTTAGCCACAGAACAAGAACTAGTAGGGGATATAGGAGAGTTAATTTGTTCTTACCCACCAATTACAAAGTTTTTTATTGAGGTCTGGAGAAATGGCTTGCTGGTTAAAATTAACTTGTCTCCAATACCGGGAGCTGTGAATGGAAGTTCCTGTTGTACCTGGTCCTGCAACCACATTTACTCCCAAAGAAACACAGATGATTATATTCATTATAAGCTATTTGACCTGTTAGCTCAGGGTTATTATTACCTAGTTTTTAGATCTTAATTAACCCATTTCTATTAATCTGTATCTCTCCATGAGGCTATGGCTTACTGATAAGTTTCTGGCATCTTTCTCCTTTAGCAGCTATGTGGCATCTGACTAACTCCGCCTTCTTTCCCCCTGCATTCACTTTAGTTTTCCCACCTCCCTATATTCTGCCCTGCCATAGGCCAGAGTAGCACCTTTATTAATGAATGGTGAGAAAACATATTTACAGTATACAGAAGGGAATCCCATATCTCCCCTATTCTGTCTAAGAAAGATTTTAACTTTTAACATAGTAAAATCAAATATACAAAACAACTGTCAAGGAAGATTTATAGTTACACTATTTAGTCCATTTACATTTGGTAAATTATGGAAAATACTGTCAACTTTGTGAGTCTAAAGTTTTGTATCTAATTTTTTTATCATAACTAAGGAAACTATAATTATCTAGTCTTCAACCCCATCAAAGACCCCAGAATAATAAAATATCTTCAAAGTAAACAAGAAGTGTGTTGTAAGCAACTTCCAAAATTCTATAATTGATAGAGACATCTTGCTGCCAGGACAGTCATCCAAAGTTTTTTTGTAATATGGAGGCATCCATCTTCAACTTATAGTATCTGGCAAACTTTTCAGTGAAGCAAGAAATTTGAAAATCTCCCTTGTACTGGTAAAGATCAACAGTTGCTTTATTCTATGTCCTGCAGGAATGCTGAAGGGACTTCCCATCTTTTGAGTGTTCAGCAGTGACTTTTCTGTGGGTCTTAACTTTCCAGTTCATACAGTATATCATCAAGCAGTTCAGGCAAGAGCAGTTTTTTGCCTAAATGGCTAGCCTTGTCACATTGAAGGCAAATTCCATAAGTTCCTACAATGCCCATCAACCTCTCTAAAGTAACTGGTGCTGCCAGAAGCAGACATGTCTCAGAAAAGTCTTAAAACATTTTAAGTGCCATATTTTGTAGGTCTTTGAAGTGTTGAAGATTATTAATCTGAGATATTTCTGTATATCTAGAAAACCTAACTACCATGACTACAAGTTTGACTATTATAGATGACTATTAATCTTTAATTTTTAATTATATATTACATTTTTTTTTGAGACAGGGTTTCTCTGTGGTTTTGGAGCCTGTCCTGGAACTAGCTCTTGTAGACCATATTACATTTTTAAATGAGCTGTATAAACATAGTACCTTAAGCAAGAATAGAAATATACATATAACAAAATTGATCTTAAATTTATATCAATAAACCAAAGTTCACACCAATGTAAAATATTCGTTTCTATATCTTATCTCCCTACTTTTTTTAGAAAGACTGACTGTGACTGTTAACCACTTTTAATTAACACCCTTTAAATGAAAACAAACATTTATATACAGCCATTTTTGGAATTTGGCCATTGTTCTTTCCAAACATCTTCTTGCTGTTTGTTGGCCAAAGTATTTTTAGGGTTCATGGAGACCTTTTGGGAGGTATTCTTGTTCCATCAAACCATATTAGCCTGGAAGGAATCCACAGGTTCTCATCTGTGGAAACAAGAGCAGAACCTCTTTTCCAAAGTAACATATCCTAAGACTCAAATTTTGAAATGAAGATACCTTTAAAATGTATGTGTTGGTTTAGTTTTACAGTCCCCAAAATCAAATGTTTATCAGCAGAGTCAGTGAATGACTACAATGAATTAACTTGCTGATCCATACTAGTTTGGCTGGATCTATCTTGTTTAGGTGTTGTGGGTGTAGCAACAGCTGTTGTAAGCTAATTCATCCAGTGACCTTGTTATCTTTAGCAGATACTGTTTTGTTGAAGACATCTAATAGCTCTGGCTCTTACAACTCCTCTTCAGTTACCTGTTAACATAACAAGAACTTACAGCTATATAGCTCATAGACCCTAAGAGAGAACCAACTATGTGTTAAGTGCACATAGATGTAAACCAACTCAGTAACTGATAATGATGCCCAAAGAATAAAACATTTCATCCCTCATCAGCAACTTCTCGTTGCAGTACGTCATGATCAGCACAGACTCCCAAGGACTAACATGCAGAGAATAAGTGACTGTATAATTTCCAATACTAAACTGGACTTATATATCCCAACTCTAAAGGCTTAGGTATCATTGTGTAGGAGGGGATGGAAAGAGTGTATAAGCCAGAGTCAGTGAATGACTACAATGAAGCAGTGTCTTCTGGACACAGAATAGCCGTTTGTATAAGCTCACAGGGGTTTCTATGCCATGCCTAAGACTGGAACAGTAAATCAGACTAAATATCAGCATATACAGGGAAGCTGACCACTAGTTAAGGTCCTATGGGAAATTCCTAACTAGTGAGTGGAAAGGATCAATTTTCTCAAAGTGTCGTTATCAATAAGTTGATCACAGTCCACTGGAAGACCACACATACAAGAATATTTAGTGTACAGTTTAGGCATTGTCATGTTACTCTACTGTGGCTTTGCTAATGTTCATATATTAACTATTAGCTGTTGGATAAATAAATTATAAATTCTACTTAAGTTTTTTTCACTTAAAAAATATTGCGATGGTGGCACACGCCTTTAATCCCAGCACTCGGGAGGCAGAGGCAGGAGGATTTCTGTGAGTTCGAGACCAGCCTGGTCTACAGAGCTAGTTCCAGGACAGGCTCCAAAGCCACAGAGAAACCTTGTCTCGAAAAAAAAAATTTTTTTTTAGGAAAGACAAGTTTTCCCGGGGGGGAGGGGATGGAGACAGGATACTGTCATGAATAGGACATGAAGGAGGTTGCACCTGGGAAGAGCCTGGTGAAAGAGGGTAAATAAAGAATGTACAAAATCTTAATTGCAAGGAAGTCAGGACCGCGAGGGGTGCACCCACCCACTGAGATGGTGGGACTGATCTATTGGGAGCTCACCAAGGCCAGCTGGACTGGGACTGAAAAAGCATGGGATAAAACTGAACTCTTTGAACATGGCGGACAATGAGGACTGATGAGAAGCCAAGGACAATGGCACTGGGTTTTCATTCTACTGCATGTACTACTACTACTTTGTGGGAGCCTAGCCTGTTTGGATGCTCACCTTCCTATGCAGGGAGCCGGACAAGATCGCCATTACAAGATGGCGCCTACATCCTGTCTTGTTGGTAATAACTCCATAATTGGCTTATGCCTTTGAGAGCTGCGTGTCCCCTGCTTCCCGCATGCGCAGTGGATAATGGTCCCTAGGCCTATCCCGAAGCAGTCTGGTGTCAGCTGATGGTGGCAGCCAATCACAGGGCAACTCATGTGCCAATTCCCTATATAAGCAGCTGCCTTAGCGCTTTCGGGCCCCTTCGCTTCATGTTATCTCTCAACCAAGTGCACTCCAGTAAAGCGTGATCTGAGAAGAATCCTCGTGTGGTGGTCGTTCTTTCTCGAGGAGTTCGCCGCAGTTGGCGCTGAAACCTGGGATCTTTGGCTGCCAGGCGAAGGGCGAAGAGGATTCAGAACTCAACACGCGGATTGGTGACGTCGGTAAGTTTCTCCCAGTATGTTGATTTCAGTCTCCCCAAGTATGCTGTTTGCAGGAGTTGATCCTTGGGTGTTTGGTACTGTGTTCTTGGCGTTTGTGGTGTTTGTCCTAGCCTGCTGTTTATGGTTGTGCTGTCTGCAGTCTGGCCGCAGCCTCAGGGAGGAAAACAAAGCAGACGTTCTCTATGGAAAGGCCTCGTTAAACACCAGGGCAGTCTTTTAGAATCAGATTCAAAGGGAGAAAACTTGGATAAGCCTAAAAGTAAAAGGGAAAAGGTAAAAACAAAAGGAAAAGGAAAAGGTAAAAGAAAAGGATCCTGATGTAGTCCTCCCTAAAGGGGAGGCAAATGAGAAGAGGGGAGGTCCCCTCTATCCAGTGCTTGAGGAATTTGCGGGCCTGGATCAGTCTGAGGAGGAGTTAGACCCTCAGGAGGAGGAAGAACTGGAGAAAGCCTCCGCT
>NC_022021.1:47691397-47693672 GCF_000317375.1 Microtus ochrogaster
GGCTCATACTTTGCTTCCAGGACCCATGTCTGAGGCCAATGATTTGGCTGACTGCCTTACCCGGTCCATGGCTTTGGTCGTCTTGGACCCTGTAGAATTAGCTACAGATTTTCATAAGCTTTGGCATGTGCCTGCCAATACCCTTAGAAGAAAATTTCATATTTCCAGACAGATAGCCGGAGAAATAGTTAAAGCCTGCTCTTCATGTGTGACCTTTTTGCACCCCCCTAATGTTGGGGTCAATCCTAGAGGGCTACAACCTAATGCATTGTGGCAAATGGATGTTACCCATGTGCCTAAATTTGGCAAATTAAAATATTTGCATGTATCAATGGTTACCTTTTCTGGCATTATTCATGCCATGCCCCTAGCGGAAGAAAAGGTAACTCATGTAAAAACACATTGCCTTGAGGCTTGGGCTGCCTGGGGAAAACCCCTACGCCTTAAGAGACACAAAGGCCCGGCATATACCTCCCATGGATTTCGTGCCTTTTGTGCACAGCTCCAGGTGACCCACATTACGGGTCTTCCATAAAATCCACAAGGACAAGGTAACAGAAATATTAAAGAGATTCTGCAAAAACAAAAAGGGGGAATAGCTGAATCAGCTTCCCCCAGGGAGAGAATCTCCCTTGCTCTCTTCACACTTAATTTTTTAAACCTGAATGAGTCGGGTACTGCAGCAGCTGAAAAGCACGCAGCAGGTCATATGAAACAAAAGGAATATGTGATGTGGAAAGATGTATTGGATAACAAATGTTATGGACCGGATCTTGTGGTGGCAAGATCCAGGGGAGCTGTATGTGTTTTTCCACAGGGCCAAGAGGCTCCGCTTTGGGTTCCGAGCCGGCTGACACGCATGATCAAGGAAGTTCCTAAGGATGAGGCTGAGTCCCTGGAAGAAGATCCTGCTGACATTCCTGATGAAGTGTATCCAGGGGAAGGCGGAGCACAGTTGGGGAATCCTGTCAGCCTTCCCAAAGGCGCTGCCTGTTCGGCATGATGCCACAGTTTTCCCCAGATTTTTACCACTAATAGAAACCTTGATTTACCATTTTTAATGTATAAGTCTGAAGTGACCCCTTTAGGAGAAGCACGTAACATTACAGAGGAAGGGTCCCTGTGCTTTCAGTTGCATGAGCATGTTTTTGGCAAGCTGCCTGGGTGGCTATGTGTTGTGCCTGTGGTTGGTATGCTGCCTTCGAGCCCAGACCAATAGGGATAAGGCTATATTGGGACAAGGTTATAATCTTTCTGGCATTAGCTACCCTGGAGTGTGGCTCCTCTCCCCAGATATGGTTGTCAGCACTAAGAGACGCTTAGGGCTTCCATCATGCACAGCCTATGCACCCCATGGGATCTGTTGATCCATTGCACTTGGGTAGGTGTGCGGATGTAGATTCCTGCGACACAACCTTTGCACCCCCGGGGTTCCTCGAGTACCTATTGCACAGGGGAAGGTGTGTCCATGGAGAATATCTTCCATCCTCAATCGACCAACACATCATGAGGTGGGGGTCAGATTGGATGACGTTAGTCCTGTGCTCATTGCTCACAAACAATAAGGGGGAACTGCAGGGAGCCGGACAAGATCGCCATTACAAGATGGCGCCTACATCCTGTCTTGTTGGTAATAAACAACTCCATATTTGGCTTATGCCTTTGAGAGCTGCGTGTCCCCCGCTTCCAGCATGCGTGGTGGATAATGGTCCCTAGGCCTATCACGAAGCAGTCTGGTGACAGCTGATGGTGGCAGCCAATCACAGGGCGACCAATGTGCCAATTCCCTATATAAGCAGCTGCCTTAGTGCTCTCAGGGCCCCTTCGCTTCATGATATCTCTCAACCAAGTTCACCCCAGTAAAGCGTGATCTGAGAAGAATCCTCGTGTGGTGGTCGTTCTTTCTCGCTGGTCGAGGAGTTCGCCACATTCCTAGACCTGGATGGAGGGGGGAGGACCTTGGACTTCCCACAGGGCAGGGAACCCTGACTGCTCTTTAGACTGGAGAGGGAGGGGGAAGGGGGGGAGAAGGAGAGGAGTGGAGGGAGGGGGAGGGAAATGGGAGGTGGGGAGGAGGCGGAAATTTTTTCCAATAAAAAATATTAATAAAAAAGGGGTGTATGCTCTTCCTTACTTCCATTTCTTCTCTTATTAGTTCAGAAGCCCATCACATGGAATAGTATCACCTTCATAGAGGGTAGATTTTTCCGCCTTAACTCCTTATCAAAAAATTACCTGTACTTTAAGATCTATGAAATTAATAGGGATATATATA
>NC_022021.1:47693787-47701451 GCF_000317375.1 Microtus ochrogaster
TTTGACCCACCCTCACAATGTGCCTAAGGACGACTGTCCTGCATCTGACCCCCCATACTCTAATGTCATAAAGTAATTTTGACCCACCCTCACAAAGTACCTAAGGACCATTGTCCTGCATCTGACTCCCCATACTCTAGCTCTCCTTTTTAGATGGAAAATTTGTGATTCTTATCAACAATTCCATTAGCACTCATCATCTGAGAAAACTCCCAGAACACCCCACTCAGGCTCCTCAAGATTGCAGTTCTCAAACTCTATAAAATGTCTGCTTCCAGACTTGGAAACCTCAGCAAAGAGAGAATTTCTCCATAAGATTAGCATGTAGGCAAGTCTGCCAGGCTATTTCTTGATTGGTGGTTGATTTGGGAAGGCTCAGGGCAATGTGAGTGGTGCCAACTCTAGCAAAGTTTTCTTGGTAGGTGTAAGAGAAGAATGTGGACATGAGCCTGGATAGTAAGCCAGTGAGCAGCGTTCCTTTATGTTCTGTGCTTGAGTTCCTGCCTTCAGATGCCTGATGTCAGCTTCTGTTCTGATTTCCCTCAGCTACTATTACCTGGCAGTTTTAAGATGAAATAGACCCTTTTCTCTCAAGTTTGGTCACGGTTTTTATCTCAATTATAGGAAGCAAAGTAATAGATAAACCAGTGAACCCTGGACTAGATTAAAAATAGAAATGGAGCCAAACGTAAGTATCTATTGCTCCCTCCATAATACTGGAGAATGTAGGCAGATTGTTTTCATCAGGACTATTGTTTCCCTGATATGCTCCAAACTGAATAAACTTTACCGTGATTTACTTTAGTAAGATTATCATGGAAACAAGGAAGGTAAAAATTGTGGAAAGTTGATATCTAGAAGGTAGGATATTTCTAGGTCATTCACAAGCCTTAAACTGGTTTTCAGGATTTGGATCTTTTTGGATTGGTAATCTTTAGGGCTCAGAAACCATAAGTTAGGGCTGGAGAGATGGCTCAGTGGTTAAGAGCATTGCCTGCTCTTCCAAAGGTCCTGAGTTCAATTCCCAGCAACCACATGGTGGCTCACAACCATCTGTAAAGAGGTCTGGAGCCCTCTTCTGGCCTTCAGGCATACTCGCAGAAAGAATATTGTATACATAATAAATAAATAAATAAATAAATAAATAAATAAATAAATAAATAAACCATAAGTTAATGATACACTTGCCTGGGAGTTTCAAAGATAGCACTGCCTTCAAACAGACATTGGCAACTTGGCTAAGGAGTTTTCAGAAGGAAAGAAGGGCTCTATCTGAAACTCGAGCAATTCTCATTTGCGTTATACTCAGGCAAGGACTATGCCTTCATTCTATCCATGTTTGAAAATTGAGTGAGTCTTAATTCAAAGGTACTGAGGAAATTTCAATACAGAAAAGTAGTAGTAATCAGGCAATCACATGGCTCTTGCTTACTGCCCTCATATACATCTACAATGAGAAACGGCAAAGAGCTAAGAAGAAAGGTATGAAAATGTGTTGGCAAGATAAATCTGAGCGTGTTATGTGACACTTGCTCTTGACGTGAAATTACCAGAAGAAGGCTCATTAAGACTTGGAAAATGAACAACTGCTGATAGAAATCTGATATAGATTTCTAGATATTTACAAGATTCACATGTCTGCTCCTTGATTGTGTATATAGAATATATATTGCATATACAGTAAACACTATAGGAGACCCTCTCACCAGTGAAGCTGCCTGCAAGTCCATATATACAGTGAGCTGCAGGAATGCAGCTATCTTGAGTTCTTACTTATGGTCAGTAGTATTTTACTTCTGCTGCTACATTTGATTGAATATGCTTAAGGTACAGAAAAGACTATTTGAAATCCTAGGTAATTACTGAAATTATTAGCTCCAAGTCGGTAAACCTAGTTCTCCATACTGAGGCAACAGGAAAGGTGTCCTAAAGCCTAGACCACAGCCATGAAAGACTATCTTATGAAAGTACAAACTCATCTGAAAGGCCAACGTAAGAATACCAGTTAAGGAGTTCCTTGCTTAAAACCACTCTTCTGGGAAAAGTTTCATCAGGGTCATCAAAGAAGAATGGAACTTTGACCTAGGAGACAACATCCAAAGATAGATGGCAGCATTGTTCATGCGCTGTCAGTTTTGCAAGCACTTACGATGCAACACCAAAAAAGCCATTGAGCTGTAGACCATTATGACATCAACCTGCTGGGCCAGGCAATTTGTGGGGTGGTCAGTGTCCCTCCCAAAGAGTTCTTGTGTGGCTACTGCATACAACAGTTGAAGGTGACCACTAAATTGAATTGCAATCATACTATGTTGGAAAAGCCAGAACCATAGGCTATCTGTCCACTGAGCAAATCTGCATGTAAGGAGTGGAGCTAACCCTAGGGAGGGAACATCTGTGCTTCAAGATGTAGCAGCGAAAAGTTAGGATGGGTCAGGTCCTTTGGAGTCCAGATTATTCTATCAGGAACCTCAGATGCTATGTATGTGAAGCTGTAGAATTTGCATTTGCCCTAGTGTGTTTCTGGTTTAGTCCTATCCTTGCTACATGTCTATGGGAAATGGGCCCATTACCATTGTGCCATTGTATATGGAAATAGCAATCTTGTCAATATGGTGGAATAAACAGTTGTTTGAATTTTAAAGTCAAAAGACTAGACTTTGACCAGAGCAGGACTATTGAACTCTGTGGAGACATTTGGAGATGGACTAAATGCCTTTCCTAGTAAGAGATAAAAGTGAACCAGAGGGCACCAAGGTAGATGGTTATGGCTTAAGGTGAGGTATGTGGGTGTCAAGTTGAGAAAAGGTGAAGTTGTAATGCTTCATCTGAATAGTCAGTTATACGGAGTTCAGGGTCACCGCGGAAACCAAGCTCAGGACATGTTTGTGAAGACATTTCTAGATTGAGTTGGGTAATGATGACCAACTCTACATATGGACAACATCATCCCATAGACTGGGAGAGCAGACTGAACGAAAAGCAGCAGAAATGAATTCGTGTGAGCAGTAGTGTTCGGCGCTCTGCTTCCTCACTTTGGACACAATGTCACTCCATACTCACACTTTCAGACATTCCTTTCATAATTGGCATCATCCTCAAACTGTTGGATGAAGTAAACATTTATTCTTTATGGCTTTTCAGATACCTTAGCAAAGCAACAAAGAAAGACATTTAGAAGGTGCGGTGATGCTGGCCACTCCCAACTCTCAGGCAGTAGCAGCAGGAAGTACAAGGTGACACGGTGTTACGCTGACCTACACAGGGAGGCTGAGGCTCACTTTTTCTCAAAACAAAATAAAAATTATAGTTCTGAATAATTATTTAACACATGAATTTATTTTCATTTAATTCACTATTTCGGACTGCAGAATCGCCCATTCAAATCTTTAGGAAATGTGGCTTTCCTCCTGGATGTTATGCCGAAATGACCACTGCTGCAAGCAACAATGTCCTGCTGCATGAAGGGTGGGCCATAATGATGATTCTCAGCCAGCGCCCCCCTGAGTTACCATAGTTATCATAGAATGAGCTGTGAGACTTACAGCTTTCATTTTGAGAAGCTATACTAATTTGTCAACTTACTATAAACTAAAAATGACAGATGGTTTTCTGACTGTGATTTTCATTACTAATGGCCTGTGTACACTATTTATCCTTAGACCTTATGGAATTATGACACCATTTTGTAAGAACTGTCTTCATATTTACCATACAGACTAGGATCTTCATTCTCTGCTTGCCTAGTATTATACAAATGCTGGCATTCAAGTAACTAAATAGTTATTAAAAACTCATGCTTAAACATTGCAAGGAGAAAAAAACAGAAAAGAGACAAGAGTTCCTTACAGACATGAAACAAAAATAATTATAACAGTAAGAACTTACTGTATCCACTCAGAAATAGCTTCCTTGTGAAATACTATATGAACTTTCCCATTGTATAGAGAGTAGTTGGAGGCTGCTTGTTCATTTCCAGGCCGCCTAGACTCCCAAAACAATCACACAGAAATCTGTATTAATTGCAATACTGTTTAGCCAATAGCTTAAGGGTATTTCTGTCTAATCCTTATATCTTAAATTAACCCATTTCCATTAATCTGGTCTCGCCACATGGCTGTGGTTTACTGGCAAGGTTCTGGTGCATCTGTCTCCTCCAGGCGCTACATGGCTTCTCCCCGACTCTGCCTTCTTTCCTCTCGCTTTCTGCTTGGAATTCCTGCTCCACTCTACTCTGCTAAACCACTGGCTGACACAGGTTTATTCACCAACCAATAAAAGCAGCACATATACAGAAGGACTTCCCACGCCAACAGAGGTTCACACTCTAAGGCATGATGAGTACAGCAATAAATATTACTGAGACAAGAGAGGCGGGTCTCATTACTCCTTGGTGCCAGTTCAGCTTCTGTATTCCAATAAGCAAACCTAGTATTCCCCTGATTGTATTTCTGATACCCAACTTTCAAAATTCTGCCAGATAGAAGCAACTCCAGAATCAAAGAAGACTGTAGTTGGACTTTGCTTTGGATTGCCGGCTTCCAAATAATGACATAGAGACTTACTATTAATTATGAAAGCTCAGCCTTAGCTTAGGCTTGTTCCTACTAGCTCTTAATTCAACCAATTTATATTAATTTTGCTTAGTGTTTTTTTTTGTTTGTTTGTTTTTTTTACCTTTCTTTAGCTTTGTATGCCCAACTCCCTCCATGTCTTGTTGGAATCTCCCTGGGACTGAATTATCACATGCTACTTCCTCTCTGCTCAGAAGTCCCTCCTATACCTCCTGCCTAGCTACTGACTGTTCTAACCGTGATTTCACCGAATCACAACCGTGCACCTTCACACAGTTTACAGATATCCCACAACAGAAGACAACAAACCAGATAGCTCGGTGCCTAATGCAGAGAGAAATTCTACAACGGTTGACTGGCCAGGCGTTGCATTGGAACACACACCACTGCGACTTTAGGAACTGTGTCTTTCTACATGGGAGAGCAGCAGAGGAGGTACCCACAAGCGCAGAGAACACCTGTTGGTGGCTACTTTCCTGAGCTTGTGGCGAGCCAGGAAGAAGTGGGTGAAGTTCTGGAACAGGTGAAGTTACAACTCTCATAAAAGTTACGCTCTGATATAGTTTAATGGACGAAAGTATAGACGAAGGTCCTAGGGACAGACGGAAAGATCCTCCGTGGATTCTGGGAGGTAAATGTCAGGGTAGGACTTTTAACTCGGTTCAGTGATTTTTTTTTCCTTAAACGTCTACGTTTAATGATTTACCTCCTTCACGGTATGGATTCCAGTGTTCTCAGGACAACTGTTTCTCTAGCTGGGGAGTCGATATATGTAAAGCTCACAAGGTTTGTCAACATAGGGGAACACAGAGTATTAATTCCTTCATTCTAAGCACTTCACTCCCAAGATACTCTGCTTTCCTTTCCTTTTTGTTTTTTTTTTTCTTCGTATTTTGAAACAAAGGCTCTATAAATTGCCCAGACCGCCTTGGATTTGTAAACCTTTCCTCTTAAGCCGGATGAAAGAAGAGGAGACCAAGGTTGATTTCGAAAGTCATCTTCAAGTGACAGCCCTCCCACTTTAGCCTCCTGCTTCGTTAAAGGACAATTCAGTGAAAGCCACCTCTCTGTAAGGGTAGTAAGACTTCACAATGAGCAGATGACTTTTTGAACGACGGTTTGATCGGATGTAAACCTTCCTGAGGAAGTCTCAACTGACGTTCCAACACGCCCTGTTTCCAACTGGACTTTAAAAGCAGCCTGCCAGCCTGCACTTGGTGGGGACAGGGCTCGTTTCCATTCATCCTCTCCTGTGGACTGTGGGGTGACCACAGAATCCTGGGAAATGTAGTCGGGTTCGCTGCGACGTCACAGCAGCCGCTCCGCGAGCCGCACTTCCGCATCCCGTCTGCAGACGTTTGTCCTCCTCCTAAGTTCGCTGGTGTTGGGTCGTGCTCCCCGCTCTCGGTCGGATGTCGGACATGGAGGTTGGTGCAGGGGAGCAGCGCAGCCGGAGGGACTGAGTGTGCGGGTGGCTGGCTCGGCATGGAGGGTGCGGAGCTGGGGCTGGCCAGAGGCGGAGAGAGAAGCGGACTCGGAGATGCTGTGCTGACCTGGGCTGGGCCAGTGAGCCTGGATGCAGGTCTAGGGTGGGAAGGCGATATGGGGGTGGAGCTGTGAGTCAGAGCTTTGTTAGGACGCGGCTGCCAGAGTCCAGTGTGCGCTTCTGGGGTGGGAAAGCTGGCTCTGTAGCTCAGAGTGTGAAATGGTGAAGGTGTATGGTTGCCCCCCGGCAGGGTTGCCCAGCGCACCGCCTGCACCCAAGGTGTTGTTATAGGGGCCCACGTCCAGCTTGTCTGGGAAAACGTGCTCACCCTAGCTAACCCACTCTCACTTGGCTGTGCTCAGATTCCTCGGGACTTCTGGAACAAGTGGAGATCAGGCCCCTCCTGTATTTTATGGTTGTCCTAACGCTCTTGGTCTGAGTTGATGGAAGTTTCCAGGGACAGAGTTCTGTTAAGGAGATTGGTGTACAGGGTGTTAGCCCCATTTTCTTTGGAATAAATTATTAGATTTCTGGACTGTTGTTTTGAACGAGAATCCTTCGTGGTCACCTCTGTGATCAGAATCCTCACACTGAACATTCCCATATGGGGACAGCATAATGTTCTCGAGGAGAAGGTTTGAGCTTTGCATCGTCCAAGCCATTATCGATTCCGTATTGCAGAGTGAAAACCTAGAGAATAGTGCCTCATCCAGTTATGTCAGAGACTGTGATGTCGGAAGTATTCATTCAGTATCAGAAAGACTGAAAGGTGAATTTGAAGACCTGTTGCTCACTCAGGTTCTTTGGTCTGTACATAGCAGACTCCCAGCTCATCTTCTGTGTGGTTTCATAGTTCACAGCACTTTAAGTCAAACCAAGTGTTTGTGTGGCATTAAAGTCTACTAAAAAGAAGCATGCACTTTAGCATATCGTATCTTCAGTACTACTATTTCTGCTGACTGTAAGTGAAGTATAGACACTTCCTAGTTAGTGCTACTTGCCGACAGGACAAGAATTGCTTTGCGTGTCACATTATGTAAAGTGGGAAGAGTACACTGCCTGGAGCATCAAAACTGGTTTCCTACAAAGGAGGGATGATGCAGCAGTATGCTCTCGTTTGGCTTAAGACCCTTTAGGTATATGTAATTTAAACACACTTGTGATTGAAAACAAGCAAACAAGCAGGCAAAAAACAAAAAACTTGAAGCCTGCTCTTCGTGCGTCCTTGTCATCTCTGCATTGTGAAGCCAGGGAATTAGGACTTAAAGGTCATCTTCTATATCATAGATTACCCAAGACCAACTTATGCTAAATGAGATTCTGTGTCAAAAAAAGTTTAAGATGTAGTTTATGAACATACAGTGTATGGCTCCTATGACTTGGCTTAACAGTGACAGACAGAAATCTAATTGACAGTGACATTCACAATATATACTTGAGAAGGTCAATTGGCTGTATTTGAGATGTAATTGAAAAATCTCAAAAAATGCTTTAGTTAAAGATATTAAATTTTGGGCTGGAGAGATGGCTCAGTGGTTAAGAGCATTGCCTGCTCTTCCAAAGGTCCTGAGTTCAATTCCCGGCAACCACATGGTGGCTCACAA
>NC_022021.1:47701558-47730148 GCF_000317375.1 Microtus ochrogaster
ATAAAAAATAAAAAAGATATTAAATTTTGGTGATTAGATTATTGTTTGCATTTGCTGTATGAGGGAGGATTCTACTCTTTGCCTTGGTTAAATATTCCTCCAGGAATATTTAATATTTGCAGGGGATGTTCATTATCTTTGATTACTGATTTGTATTAGTTTCTGTCAGGACCTCATGATGTTCTCTTCTGGTTTCCTCTGATCTGTTCATATTTGTGCTCCTTAAATATCTAATCTGAGATGTCAATCATTGACCCTTTCCATCCTCACTTCTTGACTATTGCAGCCCTGCATTACAAATTCTAATCGTTCTTAATAATAGAAACTCAGAATGAAAGCTGACACATCAGAGAAGCAGAGTGGGTAGCCACTGGAGTTCTTTCTTCTGCTAGTGCCCAGATCAAAGGGGCGATCCTGTCCTTAGACTGCTTCCTCAGACTGACTACCTAGACTGCCTCCTCAGACTGACTGCTGCTTCAGACTGCACTGAGCTCCTGTCTCCGCTGCCTTATATTCTTCTTTCCGCCCAACCATATCACTCCTGTCTCCACCTCTCTAGCGAGCCACCACCCCTTGACTCTGTTTCTCTTTTTGACCGGATCAGTTTTGTGTAGCCCAAGATGGCCTTGAATTAACAGATCTGTCTGCCTACGTGTACCGAGTTCTGAGATTAAAGGTGCGCAGCATGACTGCCTGGTCTCTAGTGGCTTAGCGCTACTCTCAGACCTTCAGGCAAGCCCTATGTGTTAAAACACTACACAGCCCTCCGTGGTTTACATTCTGCTTTCTCTGTAACTTGGATGCCTTCCCCTGATGGTGGAATACAAAATAATCCCACACTAGTTCAGAATTATGTATAATAAAGGGTGATTTATTTAGGGGAGACTCACAGATCACTGTCATATATCACAGTCGTCTGCACAAACGGGGAACAGGAAGGAACAGAGTCTAGCAGCCAGAAGCAAGAACCGGAAGCAAGAGAGCAAGCACAGGCTTTACAGCTGCATTTATAGTATAAGAGGCCATGCCCAAGTGGGCTGGTATCTTAAAGGCTATTGGCTGAAGGAGCAGAAGGAGCTCCCACAGCACCTCCCCTTTTTGTTTAAATAAGAGAGTTTCAACCCCAATACAAAACTATATATACTAGGAACAGATATCAACTGTAAGATTAGAATTAAAACCAGTATAAACAATATTAAGCAAGGAACATATGCTAAATCTTTTAATAAACATTCTATCCTAAGGAGTTTAAGTCTTGTACTGGAAATGGCTTGGCTAGATCATAAGAGGATGGTAACTATGACTATCTATTCTTCAACTGCATCGAAGACCTGAGAAGGGAGATAATATTAATTGAGGAAGTCCAATCAGGCAGCTTCCAAATTGTGCAGTAAAGGAGGACAATGACCTCAAAATGTAAACAGTGTGTAAATATCTTGATCAGAGGTAGAAATATATAATACAATATAATAAATATATCCTAAAATTGTATCAATATACAAAATGTCTTAAATAGAGGTAGAAACATACATACATACATACAATCTGACAAAATAACTTTGTATAGGTGTACAAATATTGCAAGCAGAAATAGCATATTCAATATAACAAATATAATATGAACTTGTATCAATACAAAAATTTATACCAATATAAATTGTCCATAAATGGTAGCTCACAAGAATTCACTCTATTACTATTATTATTAGTAGTGTAAATAAGTTCATGCTAAATTACCTGTTATCCCATTCAATTTTCTCTCTTTCTCTCTCTCTTTTTTTTTTTTGTCTCTGGGCCTATATAATTTCCTCCCCAACCCTATATGAGTAATAATCAACCCCAAAATGGTGTCCCTAACCCTCAGGACAAACTTTGTTGGGAGAGGGGACATTGTCTTCTAGAGTTGCTTCCAGCTATCATAGGGGCAACGTTCTTTCTATGGGATCCTGTAAAAGTAAAATGATAGTTAAGTTTCAAGATTGCTGTTTTTGCATAATCACAAATGGTCTCTGAGTAGTCCATAGGGTATTTTTGTTTGTTTACTTGTTTATTTGTTTGAAATTCTTATTTGGAGTTCTGGCCAGAACGTTGTAAGAAGAGGCACCATTTCCACATCTGGTATCCAAAAACCAGTCTCATAATAGTGCTATCAGCACCATGATGTCATATCAACTAGGTGGAGTCGTTGTGGTGGGGCCCCATCTTCCTCCTGGAAGCTTCGAAGATTACTGCAGGAAAATCTACTGTTCATTGTTAAAACCTTAAACATCACTCATATAGACATATTCAACAAAAGATATGATATAGACAAAATGGGCACGGAGAAAAGTAAATCTCTTCTTAAAATCTTTCTTCTTTCTGTCCCTTAACAGATGGCTCCTGACACGAGACAGGAATTCTGAATTTTTTTTTGTTAACAACATGCTTGGATTTAGAGAAGGATAGAGCCACCATCCAACTCCAAAGCCAGCTCTGATTTTTAATTAGAGATATATACATGTGCAGATAATCAAATTATACCATGCAGGTTATACAGCATCATAAGTCAGTTTTTTCTTTGTTTGTTGATTCTTTCTGGATAATCATGTTTTCATCTTTAGGCATCTAGATGTCCAAGGTCTCTCGACTCTTTTTGAAGATGAGTATTTTCTTGCAAAGACAAGAACAGAACCCTGCCCCAATCCTTATGAGGTTTTCTTACTACCTGCATGATTGTCACCTCTGTGGATGAGCTGTCATTTCTCTTTCTCAAGAGGTTTCTCTTTTTCAAAGTGAATCTTTATTAATTTTGATGGTATCTATACCTTTTCTTATCCTGTGAAAACCCTTCCACAACATAACACATCTCCTGGTTTTAATTGTGAGGTCAACACAATATACCAGCTTTAATTTAGAAGTTTTTTTCTAATGTCTTTCTGCTGCTGTTGTTTCTCATTAGTGTTAAGAAAATTCAAGATTAATAAAGAATTATGTAATCTATTTCTGGGGGTATTTTCCATCCCTTTCTGTTTGTGTAACATATCCTTTATAGTTCAGTTTGATCTTTCTATAACTGCCTGACCTGTAGGATTGTGGGAGTATACCTGTAATATGCTTTATATTATAATAAGCAAAAAACTGTTTCATATTCTTAGTAACATATGCTGGACCATTGTCTGTCTTTATTTATGGAGGTATACCCATGATGGCTATAATTTCTAATAAATATATGATTACTGAATCAGCCTTTTCTGAGCTCAAGGCAGTTGCCCATTGAAAACCTGAATAAGTGTCAATGGTGTGGTATACATATTTTAATTTTCCAAATTCTGTAAAGTGGAACGCATCCATTTGCCAGATTTCATTTCTTTGGGTATCTTTTGGGTTACTTCCTGAAGGTGGCGGTGTTTGGTTATAGAAAGAACAAGTTGGACATCTTTTTATAATCTCCTTAGCTTGTTGCCATGTAATAGAAAACTCTTTAAACCTTTGCTATTGACATGTTGTTTCTTATAAATTCTGAGGCCTTCAGCCCACTTCCAATCAATAATCAATCAGTTTCTGTATTACCTTGTGCCAGAGGACCTGGCAGACCCGTATGGGATTGGATGTGTCTTATGTTTATGGGACAAAGCCTATTCCTGATTATATCTTGAACCTATATAAATAATGAAGTCAATGCTGTATCATCTGGTATAAATTCAGTGATTTCAATATGTAAGACAATTTTTTCTGCATATTGCAAATCTGTAACTGTTTTGAGAGGTTCTTTAAAAATCCCTTAGTACAATGAGAATAACATATAATTCTGCCTTTTGGACAGAATTATAAGGGTTTTGTTCCACCTTACTTAATTCTTCTGATTTGTAACCTGCCTTTCCTGATTTATTTACATCAGTATAAAATGTAAGGTCTCCAGTTATTGGTGTGTCATGTACAATTCAGGGAAGAATCCAAGTAGTCCCAGGGAATTAACAGCTGAAGCGGAAAAAGAATGGATGGTTTGTGAAGAGAAATTACAGGAGGCACATGTAGATAGAGTGAATCTAAATCTTAATTGCATTCTAGTCATATTGCCTTCTAGAATTTCCCCTAAAGGAATTTTAATGCAAAGGGAAGATATTATCTTAGAATGGATCTTCTTACTACATAAACCAAGTAAAAAACTAAAAACTTATATGGAAAAAGTCTCTGAATTAATTATAAAAGGAAAATTGAGATTTCATCAACTAGCAGGAATAGACCCAGCAAAGATTATAGTTTATTTTACTGCTGATGAAATTAAAAAATTATGGGAAGATAATGAGCCATGGCAAAGAGCTTGTGCTAATTTTTTTTAATATTTATTTATTATGTATACAATATTCTGTTTGTGTGTCTGCCTGCAGGCCAGAAGAGGGCATCAGATCTCATTTCAGATGGTTGTGAGCCACCATGTGGTTGCTGGGAATTGAACTCAAGACCTTTGGAAGAGCAGGCAATGCTCTTAACCGCTGAGCCATCTCTCCAGCCCCTGTGCTAAATTTTTTAAGGAGAAATTAATAGCAATTATCCCAAATTCTAATCCTTGACCTCCAGTTACCAAGGCATAGCTGTCATAGGCGTAGCCCAAAGCCTGCTTTAGGATTCTAGCAAATGGGCAATTAGCTTTCTGTAAAAGAAAAACATAAAAAGACAGGAAAAAGGAAGTGGGACAAGTTAGAGTGCTCTCTAGTGTATTTTAAATCTTTAAATGTTATTACTACACTTACTAATTTGTAATCTCTTGAAATACTTTTTATTTCATTTTGGCTGTGAGTTCCGCCATTACTGTTATATCTCAAGACTGCCCCATCCCAAGTCTCTTGGTGTGCTGACAATAGCATCGCTATTGAACTCTGCACAGATGCAGTCATCCAGACCTGAACCAGAGCTGCTATGTCGGAATCTTCATTTTCACTGCATCTCACATTCATGATTGTGCATATTAAGGGTTGATAAGTACCTTCTCCCCCACTGTGGCTTTCTCCTGTGCATCTGTGTCTGGTGTATTAAACAAGCATAACACAAATGTAATCTCCTCTGAGAAATGTATCTCTGTGGTATGTAGAACAAGCATAAGACAAATGTAATATGCCCCTGTGCATGAATTCATTTCCTTTTTACATTTCTAAAAGTCCAATATCCATATGAGATAATAGGATCTCTTCATTCTCTTTGCTTGAGGTTGGGTCAGGGGTGACCCTTGTGAGACCAAAGATGATTTCATATGATCATATCAGAAGTATCTTAGGAATGTTACTTGTAGGCAGAGTTTCTCTGTGTCCCAGCAGCCACTCCCAAATAACGAGACAGAGACTTATTATGAATTATAAATGTTCGGCCAATAGCTTAGCCTTGACTTCAGCCAGCTCCTACAACTTAAATTCACCCATTTCTTTTAACCTATGTGCTTCCCAGGGCTTGTTTACCTCATCTATGAACTTCCATGGATTTTCTTCCGAGTCAGTCTCCAGAATCCCAAGACTCCACCCATCCAGCATCCTTCTTCCCTTCATTGATTTATTAAACCAATCCAAGTGACAAACCTTCACAGTGTACTAAAAGATTATTCCATAGCAGTTACGTACTTATGCCTGAAGCACTTCCAGCTTTTGCCTTATCCTCAGCAAAATTTAGAGTTGTTTACACAGCCACACGATGCTGTTGTTTTATGTTATTATTATGGCTTTCAGATGTATAGTAATCAATTATTTTTATTTCAGGAAATGCTCTCATTCAGGGATGTGGCCATTGATTTCTCTGCAGAGGAGTGGGAATGCCTGGACCTTGCTCAATGGAATCTGTACAGGGATGTGATGTTGGAAAATTACAGCAACCTGGTGTTCCTGGGTGAGGATTGCATCTATAGTGAACTCTAATTGTACAACCAACATGTAATTTCCTCCCTTTGTAGAACATCCTATGGGTATTTGTTCTTTCCAGCAGTAACTTTTATATACCTGCTTTTATGAAAAAATGAGGAAGATTGCTGATATTTCAAGAAATATTTTATTGTATTTCTTCTTGTGTTTTTGATGTGGCTTTATGATAGTTTTATTTGTTTTTTAATATGCTTTCTTTATTCTTTGTTGTAATCCTATGAACTCAGTATTGTGCGGTATGGAGCATACATGTTAAAGAAAATGTTTCACCCTTTAGCTTTCATATTTACTTTGTAAATGGAACTACAGATCTTTGGATTATAAATTACTTCTACATATTCTATATGTTTTTCTCAGAAAACAATGAACTAATTTTCTACAATTCTTTAATCTGTTCTTATAAGCTTAAAGTGGAAGACATTGCTAATTTTGATTAGAAAACACTAACATTGATGTTTACCTTTTTCCCCAAAATAGGTCTTGCTTCCTGTAAGCCATACCTGGTCACATTTCTAGAGCAAAGACCAGGGCCTTCAGATGTGAAAAGACAAGCAGCTGCGACCTTGCACCCAGGTGTGTAGAGATGAGGGGAACAGAGGACAGAGTGGGAGGCCAGAGATCCAACTGAAAGCCAGGCTTCATCTTGAGCTCTGAGACAGGTGTTCTAGTGCCATCATCTTTTAAGAATCTCTGTCTGTGTCTTCTGTTGTCACAGAAGGGCATCTGCCAGATGTCTATGGTGGTTTACATCTCTCAGCTTTGGTCTTCCTCTCCAGTGGCTCTGCTTATATTTACAGTAGTCAGAGTTCTTAATCTTGCTGGGTTTATATTGTAACTGACGTTTTACTGTTTTCCACCCGTCTGAAAATTCGCACACACTTCGAAAGACAACTGTAAACATGAATTTCTTCCATGTCATGTCCATACTTGTTAATTACAAAGTTCTATTTTCTGTGTTACTGTATTGTTTCCTTAAATTATTTCTTTACCTGCAGAATGCTAAGTACAATGCATATATATATATAAATTAAAATTTATATATTAGCTATAAAATTTATATATAGCATTAGCTCTGTGAACGTCAGTACTGTATATGTTCATTTCATGGGCAAATATGAATCTCACGTTTTCATGTCTTATATATTTTGTTATTCAATTGTTTTATCTCACGAATGACACCAAATAGGCTAGCTTTATGACATACTCATTGACAATAATATTGCCTTTAGCAAAAGTCTGTCATTTATACACAAATTTCAAACTTTTTCACAAGTCTATATTAGGAATTTGTTTCCTTGTTATGAAAATGTAACATAACATACTGTCTTCGTCTCTTGAAATCCATTATTTCACAGTGTTATAGATGCTAAACGTCTTAGGAAATGAATCTTTTCAAACTTCCAAAACTAAAACTCTGTTCTTAAGATTAACACTGTGTGATTCTACATCCATTTAATTTAAGACCATCAAAATCAACATCCAGATAGACAGTTTTGGCCACTATAGTCAAATGGGATTCCTGCATTTGAACAGTTGGTCCCCAGTTGATGGTGCAGCCTTGCTGGATGCAGTACATAACTAGGAGCTATGCTGAAGTCCTTTCAGAGTTAAAATCCCCCTTCTACTGCTAGTTTGTTCTGCTTCGTGGTCTGGGCACAGGATGAGCGGGAGCTTTGGCTTCCAGATGGTCCTCCATGATGGACTCATACTGTCTGGAACCGTAAGTCTAAGTCAAGTCTTCAAGTAAGTGGCCTTGGTCATGATCCTTTATCAGAGCAACAGAGACTACACAACATAGATACACTGTACTTTCATGTCTGGTGGAATTATTTCTCTTAGCATATGTCCTTAGGCAGTTTTTATTATTATTGATGGTACAACTTCCTTAGCCATTTAACTGTGGATGATGTGTTCAATATTTCATTTTTATATTCTTTCTTGTCTTCATCTTTCAGTAGAAGTTTATTATTTCCATCTACAGTGCTTTCTGAATTTCATTACACCAAATATAGGTTTTCAAATGTAGCTTCTCATTTGTCTATAAAATTTTAAGTAAGTCTCCATATTAAAGCTAAGCACTCTAGATATAAAGAATGTCGCTCAGATTTTATCCGTTTCTCAACTTTTACTCACTAGGGGGAACGCCCTATAAATGTCAGGAATTTGACAAGGCCTTTGATTGGAACCCAGTGCTCATTCAGCGCCAGAGAATTCATCCCGTGGAGAAGCCGTACAGGTGCGAGGAGTGTGGTAAGGTCTTCAGCGCTCACTCAGCACTTTCTGTGCACCGGAGAGTTCACACGGGAGAGAGACCCTATCGATGCGAGGAGTGCGCCAAGGCCTTCAGTACCCGCTCGGCACTTTATATCCACAAGAAGATCCACTCCGGAGAAAAGCCCTACAAGTGCCAGGAGTGCGCCAAAGCCTTCTATTTCCCTTCGCTGCTCAAGCAACACCAAAGGACTCATTCCGCGGAGAATCTGTGCAAGTGCGAGGAGTGCGGCAAAGCCTTCTATTTACCTTCGTTCCTTAAACAGCACCAGAGAATTCACTCCGCGGAAAACCCCTACAGGTGTGAAGAGTGTGGCAAGGCCTTTTCCTACCCCTCCACCCTCAAGCAGCATCAACGCATTCACTCGGGAGAGAAACCGTACCGCTGCAACGAGTGTGGCAAAGCCTTCCGGAGGTCCACCTATTTTCACCAGCACCAGAGAATTCACACCGGGGAGAAGCCCTACCAGTGTGAAGACTGCGGGAAGACCTTTTACTACCGCTCCAACCTGAAGGGACACCAAATCATCCACTCCGGGGTGAAGCCCTTCAAGTGTGAAGCCTGTGGCAGCACGTTCAGAACGAGCTCCGACCTTTCCAAGCACCAGAGGATCCACGCCGAGGTGAAGCTCTACAGCTGTGAGGAGTGCGGGAAGGCCTTTTCCACCCACTCGTACCTCATGCGGCACAGACTAGGCCATTCGAGAGAAAAGCCGTACAAGTGCCAAGAGTGTGGGAAAACATTTTGTTACCCTTCGATCCTTAAGGAGCACCAGAGAATCCACTCCGGAGTGAAGCCCTACAGCTGTGAAGTCTGTGGCAGCATGTTCAGAACGCGCTCGGAACTTTCCAAGCACCAGAGGATCCACGCCGAGGTGAAGCTCTACAGCTGTGAGGAGTGCGGGAAGGCCTTTTCCACCCACTCGTACCTCATGCGGCACAGACTTGGTCACTCTGGAGAGAAACCCTACAAGTGTGAAGAGTGTGGGAAATCCTATAGCTACCCCTCGCTCCTTAAGGAACATCAAAGGATTCATTCTCAGAACCCCTACAAGTGTGAAGTGTGCGGCAAGGTCTTCTGTACTCGCTCAGGACGTTCTAAGCACCAGAGAATTCACACCGGCGAGAAGCCCCACAAGTGTGAACAGTGTGGCAAAGGCTTCTCCACTCATTCATACCTTACTCTGCACAAATTACTCCATACTGAAGAGAAACCTTACAAATGGGAAGAATGTGAAGAAGTATTTTATACTTGCTGAAGACTTAGCAAAACACCAGTAAATTCACACTGGAGAGAAACCCCACAAATGTAAATAATGTGTCAAAACTTTACTGTACTTCAGTCTTTAAAAACAACAACAACAAAAAAGTCATTCCGAGGAGAAATCTGACCATTGTTAACCTTTAAGTCTTTATTAAACACAAAACACTTCCTACTGTAGAGAAACCATACAGATGTGAAGAATGTGGGAAGATGTTGTACTGTACTTCAGACTTTAAGGACCGTCAAAGGGCTCCAAAGATGCCCTTCAAGTGTGAATGAAAAATGTGACAAGGTATTGTCTAAGAGAGTATTTATTCTGCAGAGAAACTTTACGAATGTGGAGAATTGGGAAATTCATTTTTAACTCATCCATCCCTGATTCTGATCAGTCTTTTCAAAGTTCAGGTTGTGCGTTTGTGTTTTAGGTTGTGGTCAGACCTGTTGATCGTGGGAGGAACCATCTTTTTTTGGACTAGGATCCTGGATTGTATAAAAAGAGGAAGCGAACTGAGAATAACTGTTCACCTCTCTTCCTCTGCTTCCTGACTGTTGCGACGACCTGAGCAGCTGCTGCTGCAGTGACTGCTGCCCTAACTGTCTCACCGTGATTCACAGTGTCATGGTTTGAGTGAGAAATGTGTCCTGTAGTCTTAGGCCTTTGAACATTTCTTCCCCAAGTTGGTGGCCCTGGGGAGGCTTAGGAGTAGTACATCACTAGAGGTGAACTTTGAAATTAAAAGCTCCCTCTACATCCAGTTTGCTATCTCTGCATCCTGCGTGACATTGAGGATGTGAGCGTTCAGCTTCCCGTGTCAGCCACCACGCAGCTTGCTCTCATGCCCTCCCTCCATCATGAACTTTGATCCCTTCTGTACCGTAAAGTAAAGTGATATCATTCCTCTGAGTTGCCTTGGTCATGATGTTTAATCAAAACAGAAAGTCACTAATAAAATCATTGCCCATGTACCATGAGCTGTAGTTACCAGTGTCTCCTGACATTACTCAAGTAAGGGTGCTTTACCACAGCAAAAGAAGAAATAAGGCTGCAAGCCGAAGAGAAGTTGCAGTTCGTTATTTAATGCTAATCACCTTAATCTTTTGCTCCCATTTCCCTGTCATCCTTTTAGTCCCTGTCTGATGACTTCATTCTTTTCCGAAAACCAATTCTTTACTTACACCCCCTAACCCAGATGTAGTAACAATAAAAAGGTACTTACTAAGATATTTTTCTTTGTCTGCAGATTTTTGGTGCCCACATGTAGTGTTCATATTGGTGCAAATGTGGTATTAATGTTTATAAAACTTTTCGGCACTTTTTGTTTTAATTTTTGTTTTTTGAGGCAGGGTCTCTCTATGTAGCCAGTGCTGTCCTAGAACTCACTGTCTAGACCAGACTGGCCTATGACTCACAGGTATCTGCCTGCCTTTGCCTCTCAGGTACTGGGGTTCAAGGCGTGCGCCACCACTGCCCGGCACTTATTTGGATTCTTAATATTTAGTTATTTTATCATCAGATTCAAATTACTTTTTTTCTTTTTTTTCTTTTTGTTGTTGTTATTGTTTTGAGACAGGGTTTCTCTGTGTAACAGTCTTGGCTGTCCCAGAAATTTCTATGTGGACCAGGGTGGCCTTGAACTTTTCCTTCTGTATAAATTGTGTTGTCTGTGGTCTGTTGTGTTTCCAAATTAGTTTATTTTTTTCTCTAGTTCTATGATGAATGTCATCGGAATTTTACCTGGATTTCACCGAGTACGTAGATAGCTTTTATCAGTATTGCCAGTCTTAGAGTGTGAGCTCTGCCAGTCCATAAACATGTGGTATCTTTCTATCATCTAATGTCTTCCTCTAGTAACTGCTTTCAGTATTTTAAATTTTTGCTAATAGTAGTTCCAGGCCTGCCAGGGCTACACAGTGAAAGCATGACTCGAAAACAAAAACAGAAAGAAATCTTGCGTCACCTTGGTTGACGTTACTCCTGTAAGAACTTTCTGCTTCCTCCTCATTTCCTCCTTGGTCTCCTTTTCCCCCTCTGACTCTTCTTCCTCCTTTCTTCATCTCCCATTATAAATGGGCATTTTCCCCCCCTGGTTTCTTCCTCAGAAATTCTGCTATTGGTGTATATAAAGGCTAATGATTTTTATATGTTGACTTTGTAAGCTCCTGTTTTACTGAAAGTATCAGATTCATATGTTTTTGGTGGTGTATATGTGGTTTTTAAAATAAAGAATAATGTCATCTAAATATAGGGATAGTTTAACTTCAGACCAAATTTTTGTCCCTTTGTCCTTTCTATATTGTCTTAATTCCCTAGTTAACAGTTAGAGCACAGGATTCGATAAGAATCCAGATAGGTAACCCTTGTCCCATATCACATGTTCCAGGGACTGTTTCCGTCATTTTTTCTCTACTTACTAAAGGTTGGTCCTCCAGATATCATCCGTTGCCTTTATTTTGTTGAAAGATGTTCCGTCTTTTCCTTGTTTCTTCCTCAGTGTGCTTTGCAGTTCATCAGGTACGTTTTCTGCATCTTTTGAAAGGCTCATGTGATTTCTGTCTTTCTGTCTATTATATGTTGATTTACATATGACAAAACCCACCTTAGGAGATAAAAACCCTATTAGTTGCAATTTCTAATCTAAGTGTGAAATTCTTTGAGAAGTTTTTAGTGTTTTGGGTTTTTGTTTTTGTTTTTGTTTTTTTTTTTTTGTGGAGGAGTGTTCAAATATTCATTATGGATGGTGGTGTGCTATGGTATTTGAGTGTGAGTGTGCACGCGCTGTGGAATATTCTTTTATACTGTATGAATATATGTTGCTGTATTTGGTTTAGTAAACAAGCTGACTGACCAATAGCCGAACAGGATAAAGTTAGATGGGAAAGCCAAACTGAGAACGATGGGGAGATTAAAGGCAGAGACAAGGGAGAAGTAATATTAAGCCTCTGTGTCAGTTATTTGGGAGCAGGAGGTCCAGACAGGAAAACTCCGCCTACACTGTGTGTGTGTGTTTCTGATTTTGTTATTATGGGTTATACCAGTTCCTTAGAATTAGCTTGGTAGTTCCTTCTGTTTCTTGATAAGATGAGTAGTTGTATTGTGGTTGTCTGTTTCCACAGCAGCCAGGCTGATCCTCTCTACTCAGATGCCCCACAGCCTCACTAGCCAGGTCTTAACAGGTTCTTTCATTTCTCACTTAAAAGTCTTTCCTGATTCCAGTTCAAGTGCTGAGTATTTCCTGATTGTACTGCTTTAATTATTGGCCATGACTTCACCTCCATGTACATATTGGATCACAGCTCTCGCCTTTGTTTAAAAAAAAAACAAAAAAAAACAAAAAACAAAAAACAAAGGTGGAACCTGAGGGATGTTGACTGTTACTTTTACCATCTTCTCCTTTTGGCCTCTAAGCTATAAGAAAGGGCAAGCCAAGATGCTTCTCTCTCCTTTCTTTTGTCTAATTTACTTGCCAGATCAGAGGCCAATGCAAAGGATGCTGTTCCAAATCCTTTCTTGTAATTCCTCCTTTAAGCAGAGAACTTCTTGCTTGGCTCCCATCGCAGCCTTAGATATATTTCTTATTACACACGACGTGGGCCAGGCAACCTCTGCAGCTGCCTGCCAACAATCTCAACTCTTATGTTTTACAGTCAGCAGCTGCAACGTTGCCTCTAAACCTTTTAACTGTTTTCACCACAACTCCATGTTCAAGTGGTGGACCCCATTCATCAAGCAGGCATGCCACCCCATATCACATAGGCAATGATTGCCATTCCAGGATGCTTCCCGTAGGCACATCTAATCATGATTGCTCAGCCCTAGTTGCATGTCTCACTACCCGTAGAAGAACTATGCAGCTGTTGTCAACATGAGATGGGGTGGCTGTATTTTAATTCTGTTCTTGGATGCTCCCCCTCAACCTGATCATCCTCAATTTCATGCCTTGCTCCGATAGCCAGCACCGTGCACTGTTTTCTCCCCAAATTATTGTCTCTGTTGTATCTTTTTTTTGGACACCAATTATGTGTGTGACAGACATTTCCTGGAGAGATACAGCAGGTGCACACATATACAAACACACACATACACAAACGCAGAAGCACACTTCTACAACAGGTGCACACATGTACAAACACACACACACACGCAGAAGCACACATCTACAACAGGTGCACACATGTACAAACACACACACACACGCAGAAGCACACATCTACAACAGGTGCACACATGTACAAACACACACATACACACACGCAGAAGCACACATCTACAACACAATCTTCTTGCCTGGGACTTAGTGAATATGGGTGAGTGGGGAACTGTAAGGATTGGAAAGCCAGGAAGTATGCTGATAGTTTGTGTCTCTTAGAAATGACAGGAAGCAATACCCATGGTACCGTAACAATATGGCTGGCTAAATAAAACATAAATAACGACAATACCAAAAGACATGCTAAAATGGAAGGGGAAATCTCACTGACAAAGAACTAGGAGCAACTAATGACTGCTAAGAGAGGAAGAATTAATCTTCCTCAGGGAGCTGCCTTCTAATTGGTTCTCCAATACCAAGTGGTCAATTATGAAATCATGAATATGCTAATAACAATGAATTCAGCATGTTGTATTTACATATTTGTGTACATATATATGTGTGTGTGTGACAATAATAAAGAGACGATGAATTTGAGAGGGAGGAGGAATATTGAAAGCTTGGAAGAATGATGGAAATGATGTAGTGACATTTTTAATTTTTAACTGCAAAAAATAAAAAATGGGAAAGTATATTGTATGAAATTCTAAAGGACTAACTAAGAACAGTATTTTTAAAAAGCCAACAGCCTGAGCATTAACGTAAGAGATTGTGTAATTCCCAATGTGTGGTCGTAATGATGTTGGTTGTAGTAGGAAGCATATCCTGTGATGGTGAAAAGGGTGACAGGCTAATCTGCCTTTTGAAAAGATGGAGCCCATTAAAATACTATGAAGTTAGACTGACATTTCCTATGTCTGTATTTTCACTAAGTTCTTGGTAAAATGCTAACAAGCCTTATACTTGCATTATTCAAACTTGCACTCCTGTTGTTACTGCTTCCACTTCAACAGTCTGTATTATTCATTTCCCTGTGTCTGTTACAATATAAAGACTTCATTCTTGTCACCTAATACTAACTCATATCATGATCAGTTATTGAAGTTTTTAAAAAGACTGAGGATGTGAATGGCTTCTGCCGACAAAGCTGAGTGCCATCTTCCTATCTCTGCTTAGAAACCAGCATCTCTCTTCTGTGCATAAACACTTATTTCTGATAGTTTATGTACAATTGATCTCAAGGATTGTTGCAAGGAGGGGGCCTGCTTGTTTGTACTGGCCGCCTGGCTAGCTTACACCCAAAATAAACACACAGAAACTGTATTAATTAAAACACTGCTTGGCCCATTAGCTCTAACTTCTTATTGGCTAACTCTTACATTTCAGTTTAACCCATTTCTATTAATCTGTGTATCACCACGTGGCAGTACTTACCGGGAAATATTCAGCATGTCTGTCTCTGGTGGCTCCATGGTGTCTCTCCCCTACTCTGCCTTCCTCCCAGCTTTCAGTTCTGTCTTCCCCACCTACCTAAGTTCTGCCCTATCAACTAGGCCAAGGCAGTTTCTTTATTCATTAACCAATGAAAGCAACACAAAAACCCCGCCTACCTAAGTTCTGCCCTATCAACTAGGCCAAGGCAGTTTCTTTATTCATTAACCAATGAAAGCAACACATGGACAGAAGGACCTCCTACACCAAAGGATGACAAATATAGGAGTAGCAGTATCTGAGAGAAGATGGGAGACATATTAACCCATACAGCCATTAGAGTTCCCTTATTCCAAGTAGCTCATTTTATATCCCAAGACTTAGTTCTTATTTCTTCTTCTTCATGGGATCAGCCTTCTATGTCCCGAGTTGTGGGAACCAAGGCTCAAGGCAGAGTATCCTAGACTTTCAGGATACTGTCATTCAGGCAGAGGCAGCCACTAGCTAACCACAGAGGTATATAAGAGAGACAGCAAGTGATATGGGTGGGTGGAGAGAGGCATACAAAAAGGAGACAGTAGTTAAGCCCTTTTTCAGCTGAAGAGTTAGCAAGGTAAGAGTTGACTGTGGCTTCTCCTTTCTTTCTCTGATCTTTCAGCATTTGCCCCACATCAGGCTCTGGAATTTTATTGTTAAGACCAATTAGAAGTCATGCAACAATTGGCGTCTAACTTTATGCCATGAACTCATGAAAAAGGCATTTGCATGTGGCTTTGCAGCCACTTGCACACTCAGGGGCTCCTGCCTGAGTCACTGCTTTGCCAGCTAGGTTTTCTTTTATTTCCAAGCCTCTGAGTGAGTTTGGGATTTTCCTGTTGCCCCTTTACAACATTCTCCAGCTGCCACCCCAACTCCAGAAGTACCTGGGCTCCAAATGCCATAGGACTTACCCACCCTAGACTGGCTGGCTATGCATTCAGGGAGCTCACACCACACGTGCATCTTCTGCACAATTCTGTGTTCTTACTTCAAACAGCCAGCTCCCTCTTCCCCGTGAGTCCTGGGTTTCCCCTGAATCCTCTCCTCGGGCTGCCACTCTGAGCACATGGCTATCCACTGCCAGCTGCAGCTGTCCTCAGCCCGACTGTTTAGTACCTCTGTTCTCCACTCAGGTGTGTTACAGCTCACAGGTCACTGTCATTGTTGGCAGATTTGGTGAGACAATTGGGAATTTTTAAAGGGAGGAATTAGTTAATAGAGTTTTTTTTCCCCACGTTAGAAAATGGGAAACACTATTGCCTTGGAGGGCATTAGGTCTCTGTATTATTATGGATGCTTTAAAATTGGGATAATTAAATGAAGGGATAATCAATTTCACTGTGATTGACATATTATTAATTATCATTTTGTTAATGTTTATTGTTGGTTTGATAATTCTTGCTTCCTCTCTAAAAATGTTTGTTGATATAAGTGCCAAGTTAGAGTCCTTAGAAAAACTTATTAAAACAGATTATAGAGATATTAAGATCCATACAGAGGAATTTAATGGAGAACCAATTTCAGTATTGCATTATAAGTTTAAAAAGGAACAGCCTAGGATTTTCAAATAAACAATTTTAATTTATCCAGTCACCTTAGAGAACAACTGGAAAGTGATAGATATCCCCAAGGGTGTGCAAGACTTAAATGGGCTCCTTTGGAAATGTTAGCTTTAAGGAGATTCAAGGAAGCTATAGTCTCATACGGCATGTATTCACCTTCTGTAAAACAAATAGCAAACTCATGGTCAATTTCCAATAGGATTATCCCCCAAGAATGGAGAGAATTGGTTACAGCAGTTTTAGAGACTGCGCCTCAATTACAGTAAAGGGCATGGTGGAAAACTGAGGCTAAGACCATTGAACAATGAAGTAGGGCTAAAGGTTTGGAAACCTCCCAACGTCAACTTATTGGAGAGGGACATTATGCTGATGTACTGATTTATGCCCTGGGTTTATGCTATGCAGCAGCTTTGAATGCTTGGGAAAGAATTTGAGAAGTAGAAAAGAAAATTGAACTGTTTACTAAAGTTATAGAGGGCCCAAAGGAAACCTTCATGGATTTCTTAAAAAGATTGACTTCAACAGAAAATAGAATAGTACTATTCAGAAGCTAGAGAAATAATAATTGCATCTCTGGCTTTTGAAAATGCTAATGCACAATGCAAAAGGGTAGTTAGGCCATTAAAGGTACTCTTGGAGGAATGAATCAGAGATACAATCAATATTGAATCTCATGACTATGATGATGCTTAGATAAAAAGGGTGATTTTCAGAGGTTTGAAGAAAAATCAAAATGTCAAGTGTTTCAATTGGGTAAACATGGTCACCTAAAAAGGGATTGTAAACAGTGCATTCTTAGAAGCAATGTTTCTTCTAAGCATAATTCGAACAGAGTGCCCCTCCCTTCTGGATTACGCAGAAGACATGCCAAGGGCAGGCATTGGACTAATGTATGTAGATCAACAAGGGACAGTCATGGTAACCCTTTGCCATCAGGAAACGCCTTAAGGGGATTCTGCAAGTCACCATGCCAAATTTGGCTCAGTCATTTCCTGTCATCCTGGAGGAAACTTTTCCAGAGCAATTAAAGAACCTAAAGCCTTTTGTTAAAAAAAAAAAAATACTGCTCTGCATAGTAGAACAGCTAGAGAAGAGAGAACAAAAAATTCAGGAGAAACTGTGAAGAATATATTATGGCAAACTTCTGTAAATGAACAAAGATCAAAATTAAAAATACAAATAAATGACAATGTCATTGAGGATCTGGTAGACACAGGTGTGGATGTAACAATAATTGCACCAGAACCTTAGCATCCAAATTGGCCTCTTCAAGAGGTAAGTGTTCACCTTTTAAAGACTGGAACATTATCTCAGGTAAAACAGCATGAAATGGGTCAAATGTATAGGGACAGAGGGACAGAGAAGAAAACTAAATCCATATGTGATAAAAATAGTAACGAATTTGTGGGGATGTGATTTATTACAGCAATGGAATACTCAGATTAACATTTCCCCAATCTTAGAAACAAATCGTAAATTATGTTTCTGGGGGGGGAAATATTAGAAGGTGTTATAAAAAACAGTCACTGACCATTCAGGTTGTACAAGAACAGGGCACAACAGCTGCTGATCTTTCAAAGGAACCAGCATCCCCACCCATAAATGGTTACAGATAAATCTATGTGGGCTATGCAATGTCTTTAACAATAGAGAAACTACAGGCTTTAGAACAGCTGGTACAGGAGCAGTTAAATGCTCAACATATTGAAGAATCAACCAGCTCTTGGAATTATCATTTATTTGTTGTTAAAAAGAAATCTGGAAAATGGGGAATGGTTACAGATATAAGAGCTGTTAATAAGGTGATTCAACCAATGGGCTCTCTACAGTTTGGAATTCCTTTGCCTTCTCTATTGCATAAAGGATGGTCTCTTATAGTTATTAATTTAAAAGATTGTTTCTTTACTATACCTTCACAAGAAAAAGACAGAAAAACTTGCCTTCACAAGCCTACTTATACTAATTCTCAGCCTGTTAAGAGATACCAATTGAAGCTTCTACCACAGGTAATGTTGTAAGTCAGCCATTGGAAATGAAACATAAGCAATTTCCTAAATCTATAGTTTACTATTACATGGATGACATTTTCCTAGCTGATTCAATTGTATATACTTCAGAATGTTTAAAGAAGTAAAGAAAATTTTACCTTGTTGGGGATTACAAATTGCACCTGAAAAAAATCTATTAACTATTTAGGATATAAAATAGGTCTACAAAATCTTAGAACCCAAAAGGCACAAATTAGGAGAGATCAGTTTCAGACCCTTAATGACTTTAACAAAGCTTTATCTCCTGATCCTTCTGTCAACTGAGGACCAAGAATTCAAATGGGAGACATTCTCAAACCACCACACACCCCTTCTTTGTATCAGTCCATGAACCTATCTCATAGAATAGTTACACCAACATAGAGGTGGCCCTTCCAACCTTAAGAGTCTAGAAGCATCTTGTGTCCATCACATTCCCTGTACTGGATTAACAGTTATAAAATTAACAGGCACATATTTTTATTACTGTATCGAACACTATATGGCATTTTGCAACTAGCCAAAATAAAGTGGTAATAAATCTTTCATGTCATGGTTGTATGGTTGCTTGGGGATAAAGTAACAGAGCCTCACCACTAGCATGTGTAACTGATTTGTAACTTTGTCCGTGCATGCTTGGCAAAGGTTCTTCCCCTGTACAAGTATATCCTCCCTTCTCCAGCATCTAAAAACTCCTAAGAGCTATTTCAAATGAATAACATAAATTTCCAAATAGTCTGATGGGTAGATTTTGTCAGATTGACTTATAGATTGTGGAATAATTTTTTGATGGATATTTGATGTGTGCAGACTCAGACCACTGTGGGTGGTGCCACCCCTAGGCAGCTGGTCCTGGGTTGTATAGTAAACACAAACTGGGCAAGTTAATGGGTCAAGCTTGTAAATAGTGTATTTCCATGGTTTCGCTTTCTGTCCTTGATTCCAGGCTCCTCCTATGACCTCCTGCCCTGACTTTCATCAGTGATGGTGCGTATTTATTGGGCTTGTATTGCTGTTATAAAACATGATAACAAAAGCCTTGCGTTGGAGAGGAAAAGGTTTACTTAAGCTTACACTTCCAGAGGGCAGCCTGTCACTCAGGAATGTTAGCGCAGGAAACGGGAGGCAGAAGCCATGGGGGGAGTGCTGTTCGCCCGCTTATCCAGCCTGCGCTCTTAAGTTGCCCAGGTCCGCCAGCACAGGAGTGAAGTTCCACGCCCCTTAAACATACCAAGAGAGGGGCCAGCCCACATTGATCATTAATAAAAGGAATGCCCTACAGGAGATCCAGATGGAGTCAGTTTCTCATTAAAGTTACCTCTTTCCAAATAATTATGTGTATCAACTACAAAACCCAAGCTGGATGTGGTCCATAACCTCTAAGTCAAAATAATTGTTTTCTACCACCAAGGTACTTTTTGCCAGGGTGTTTTCTTACGATAGCAATAGAGGGGGAAACAAATCCAGAGACTAAGGAAATGAACAGGAAGGAACGTGCCTTCCTTTGCATGGATGTATCTGAGCCAGTATATTCACGCTCTGATAATTTCCAGGATAAAAAGGTAACAACAAATGGTGAGTGACTACATATATTGGCTAATTACCAGTTAATGTCCTCTGCAGAACAGCAGAGTGAGGTGGCTCTTCTGAATACGAAGCCTTCTTTGAATTAGAATGCTCACACACTGCACATGCTAATACAAAACCCAGGTAATCCAACCTGAGACAGAGGCCCAGCATTATCAGCATGGGAAGCGTAGGCAGATGGTCTGGAACCAAGAAAAGCATAACCACAGAAACAGGCCAGAAGGTGGACAGCCAGAAGGCACGTGTTCCTGAGGCCTTCTGCATATGCAGAAATGGATAGTAAACCTTTGTTTTTTCAAGCAGAACTGGGGAAATATTTGGATGGTATTACATGACAGAATGCAGTCCATGAATCAGCCTTAGAGAGGAGTCACCATTTTAGAGGAACCACCATTTACCTTATCCCAAGCTTGTTCAGTATGTCTTAGAGAAGGCACGAAACTACTTACACAGTTAGGTCATGTGCCTCCCCGTGAGGGATGCAGTAACAAAGCTTCCTGAAATCTACTTAGGGACATGGTTCAGGTTCCGTGTGGTGGGCATCGGAGGCCTTGAGAACTGTACTAATATGGAGTCTATCTCCCTGGACTGTGCAGAGCCCTGAAACTGGAAATAGCTTTTTATATAGCAATGAACAGGTAAATGCTTGATATACTGGAGTGTTCACACCGTATACTTGAGCACTGATTCCTTTTCTGTTAGCCAAACTTGACATTACAAAACTACGTTGTGTTTTATGTGTATATTTCACATATGCACATGAGTCCAATTGTAGGCAAAAACAAACAAACATCTGCCTACAGCAATGTCAGGAGAGGGAGTTCCAGACCATCTGCCTACGCTTCCCATGCTGATAATGCTGGGCCTCTGTCTCAGATTGGATTACGTGGGTTTTGTATTAGCATGTGCAGTGTGTGAGCATTCTAATTCAAAGAAGGCTTAGTATTCAGAAGAGCCACCTCACTCTGCTGTTCTGCAGAGGACATTAACTGGAAGTGGGATTACAGGTCCTTGTGAGCTGACAGGTCTGTCTGTTGACAAAGGAACCCTAATCTGCAAGAACAGTCGCTGCTCTTAACCACTCCACTAAGCCATCTCTCCAGCCCCAAATCTCAGAGATTAAACTGATTCTTGCCCAAAATCATGTTTTTCAGAAAGCTGTAATGGAGGAAACTAACGAGCTAGAAGTCAGAAAAAAAAATCTTTTAGAGGTGCCAAAGATAAAATTGTGAGTGTGGTCTAAATAAGCATAAATAATGCCTGAGAATTCAGCTTCAGGTAGAATTCTCCACAGGCATGCTTAGGCCCCCAATATTGAGATGAGCGGGGACCCAGGTAGTACTCTACATGATCAGACCTGCAGGATATTATCTTCTCTTCCTAAAAATTGAACCCCACTATCGAGAAATGGAGACAACAGAGGAGTTCTGATTGAATGCTGCAGTTTCACCAACCACCACTTCCCATATGAGTGAGTACCTTCTTGGTGATGGTTCTACACACACACACACACACACACACACACACACACACACACACACACACAATTGGGAGGCTCGCCATGCTAAGAAATAATATTCTTATGAAGATATTTCTGATAGCTTTACATTCAAGGAAGCCTCCATTATACACAAGGGTTTTACCCCAAGATAGCTCATCTGTTTTTCTCCTTTTCGTTTAGATATAGAACTGGAGACCAGTCTGGTTTACAGAGCGAATTCCAGGACAGCAGGGACTACACAGAGAAACCTTGTCTCGAAAAAATAACCAAAATCAAAAGAGAAGGAAGAAGAAATTCGCATTTCAGCATTAATGTCTCGTTTCATTGTTTAAAAGTAAAACTGAGTCGGTGTGATTTTTTTCCAGGATGTACGAAGATTAAAATCAGAACACATGGACCAGAAATGACCTATAAACCTAATATTTCTGTCAAAGGCTCCACTCACATTCACACAGCTCGTATTGTGGGTCTGGAAGTAAACGCCAGCCTCACTCCCGAGACTCCCTTGCAAACCCGGCTTCTTCCTCCCTTTCTCTACTGCGGGTTGCCAAAACCGGTAACCAAAGAAATCGCCACACTTGAGTTTCCGGAATTCCTTCGCGCAGACTTGTGGGAAATGCAGTCTGGTCCTTTGTGACGACACAGGAGCCCGCTCCGGAAACAGTACTTGTTCATTCTGTCTGAAAGTGTGGTATTTCCCCAAAGTTGTGCGAGAGTCCCGCCTGCTGTGCATTCCCGTTGCGTCTCTGACATGGAGGTTGGTCCAGGGTGCAGCGCAGCCTGAGGCTTTGTGCGGGGTGCGGGGCCGTCTTGGAGGGAGCGGACCCGGGCTGGGTGGGAGGGCGGGAGAAGCTGCCTTGGAGGTGCTGTGCTCAACTGGCTGGGTCGCCTGAGGTTGCAGATCAGGGCTGGGGTGAGGGCGTGTCTGATGGTGCCAACTGATGGTTTTGTTAGAAAACTGCCCACAACCCTAGTCTACCATGGGCTTCTGGGACAGGACCGCAGGATGGTAGCGCCGCAGTGGAGGATGGTGTAAGGTTCTGGATTTCCAGGACTTGGTGGGTCAACTGACAAACCGCGTCTCAGGTGATGCTGGAGATGGGATGGGGATCCGTTCTCTTACGAGCTGACCCGCTCTCGGGTGGATTTTCTGTCTTTCCTGTGCTCCATAGCAGGTCTAGTTACAGTCTTAGGGTATTGATGGTCTTCAGATTTTTTTTTTTTTTTTGACCAGTTGCTGAACTAAAAGGAAAAAGAAAATCTGAGACATAACAGTTCGCAGCTGAGGAATTCTGGAATGCTGCAGAAAAATCTGCCAAAATCAGCTCGTAAACAAAAGCCTTGAATAGGGGTGAGGGAACAGACATGCTACGGACATACGGAGGGAAAGACCCACTGCGGAAGCTGATGCCCAGCTTTGCTCTGAGGGCTGGAGTGTTTAAGCCTTTGGAGGGTCTTCCATCCCTAAGTTATAGTTCATTACTTTCAAGAAAGGCAGGATGTCTGCTTGCCGACGACTGCTGTGTAGATATGCCTTGATCTGGCCCTGAACTTGACGGGCCAGTCCGTCAGCAGGGGCCCTAGGAGCAGGTGAAAAAGCTCACCTTGTTTTAGGGTGCCAGGCTAGGAGGGTGAGGAAGAACTCATAGACCTCTATGTATTCATGTACTTGAAAGTAAGCAGACCTCATTCCGTCTCTGGACCTCTCCGTGACTGATGCAGCCAGCCCACAGTGGTATTCATTCTTCCCTGCCTCTCTGCCTCCTCCGATGCCTTCTCCTTCCTCACACCAGAGGTTCGAGTGCGTGTGCAATGCTTCTCTACAGTTATCCAAAACAGAAGCCCACTCTGCATGTGGGTAATGACAGCTACCTCCTCCACTGTCACTCACATGGGGTTTTGTGTCCTCCACCCAGCAAAGCAATGTTCTATTTATTACTCTTCCATAGGGACCCGCATGGACCCTGCATTGTCCAGTCCTGCCTGTTCCGGGATCTTTTTATCGTATGCTAATGTTTGTGTGATTGTTGCTATGAGGGAAGGAATTACTGGTTTTTACAGACTCGTGAACTAATCTTGCTGTGCTAGACGGGTCATTCCTGGAAAACCCCGACGGGACGGTGTGTTGGATAACGCCGTTGAGTTCTTGGTTACCCTTGTGATTATGTCAGAGACCACTGAGAGGAAGTACAGAAGTCATTTGGACAGGATTAAGTAGAAACCAAACACATATGCGTGGAACAAACTTGAGAAACAGATTTGCATTACTTTGTCATTTGTGGTTATAAAAGTCTGTCATTGAGCCCATCCAAAATTATTTTCAAAGGCAGTGACATATTTTGAGTTCAAAAGTTGTGACAAGGGGCTGGAGAGATGGCTCAGCGGTTAAGAGCATTGCCTGCTCTTCCAAAGGTCCTGAGTTCAATTCCTAGCAACCACATGGTGGCTGACAACCATCTGTAATGAGGTCTGGTGCCCTCTTCAGGCCTGCACACAGACAAAATATTGTATACATAATAAATAAATATTTTTAAAAAGTTGTGTCAAATTGGCTAGCCAACTGTTTAAATTCTGCAGTCCATTTTCCTTTTCTTTGTGGTAGCTACATAAAATAAAACAGTGGATAAGAACGTGAGTCCCCACTGTTCATTGGATGCACACCACTTCACTATCGCATTTAGATTTAGTAAGAATATACTAATTCTATAAGTCTGGATACATCTAGACCTTCTGTCCTACAGTGCAAAGCACGTGATACTGAAGTGTAAGCTAAAATTCTAATTATTCATTCCATTTTCTCAATAAGTACATTGCATATGACCTATCATGTCCTTTTTTAGGGTTTCAATTATACTATCTGAATCATCACATTGCAAAAATTTGTTAACTTAAAAGCTAATGATTGCTATGTGCCACACTTATGTGTGTCAGAGGTCGGGACAGGTCAGTGCATTCTCACTTCATGATGTGCTTAGTGTATTTTTAAAGCGCCGTGTTCTTTAATCATTGGATAAGCCTGAACTACATGGAGAGTTTGAAGCCTGATTGGTAATTCAGCCCTCACGTGGCATCTAGTTTTGACTTCCACATGATCTCTTAGGACTCAAGTTTCTCTGGCCTCTTTCAAAAAAAAATAAAATCTCTTAGGGACACTGACATAGATACAAGAGTTCTTATGAGTTGTGCTCTGTCTACTGTGTTGTTGTAGGCTTGCTTCTAGGACCAGCCTCCATTCAAGGGGAGGACAGTTGGACTCCACCTCCTGATTCAGGGGCTACAATGAATTTGCAGCAGTTTTTAATGAACCCCAGTTTGTCCCCCTCAGGCTAAAATTTATTTGTATTCCCTCTCCATAGGAAGTGAGAGTTGCCAGTCTCAATTTTCCCTGAAATGTTTGCTTTAATTATGTTAGTTAAAGTTCCAATTAAATGAGACCATCGTGGCAGGCTTTCTTCTGCCTCCTAGCCCCAGGAAGCCCACAGTGAGGAGAGGGGCCAGAGAGTAACAGACACTTGTTAATCCAGAACAGTGGTAACGGATGCTGGGCAGCATTAGGGAGTGGTCCTTGCAGTCAGTTCACCATTGGGGACCTCCTCCTCTCTGAAAGAACAATTTTTCCATCTTCACTTTGCCCTGAGCTCCTGCAGTTCTCCAAGCTGACCATGTTCCCTTTTTGTTAGTGATCAGTATGGAAGAGTGGAATCTGTAGTTTTATTTCCCTGTCAATCTGTGTTTTTCATTTCCTTGTCAACGTGGGAAAATGTACTAGCTACAAAGAAGCTTTCAACAGAATCTAAGTGCTTTTTTCTTGTGAAATGCCAGGGTTTTCTATTCATCAGCTTCTTTCAGTCTATTTATAACTTGGGAGTATCTTGGCCTCCTCTTCCCTATCTTACTCCACCCTTATGAGTAAAGACATTTTTCACAGTATAATTTTTATCTACAAAGTATCTTTCTCCTGTACCAAAGTCTTTTGACTGTAGCTAATCCTTTCTCCTGTACCAAAGTCTTTTGGCGGTAGCTAATCCTTTCTCCTGTACCAAAGTCTTTTGGCTGTAGCTACTCCTTTCTCCTGTACCAAAGTCTTTTGACTGTAGCTACTCCTTTCTCCTGTACCAAAGTCTTTTGGCTGTAGCTAATCCTTTCTCCCATTGCTGAAAACACCAGGAACTTCAGAACCAGGACTCGATTTGATCTGGATCTGAGCTGAAAGTCCACTACTCTGGGAAATTGCTTTGTGAGCCTCAAGGGAGAGAAGGAAGAACCAGTTTTATTTGGTGCTTAAGCCTATGAAGCACAACAATGTTGGAATAGGAGCGGCGGAGCTGCGTCCCCAGCACCCGGCCGCCTGCATGGCTAGCTTTATACCCGAAATAATTACACGGAAACTGTATTCTTTTAAACACTGCCTGGCCCCATTAGTTCCAGCCTCTTATTGGCTAGCTCTTACATATTAATCTAACCCATTTCTATTAATCTTTGTAGCCCATGAGCTGTCTTACCAGGAAAGATCTTAACCTGTGTCTCTCTGGAGTGGGACAATCATGGCGACTCTCTGACTCAGCTTCTTTCTCCCAGCCCTCTGTTCTGTTTACTCCACCCACTTAAGGGTTGGCCTATCAAGGGGCCTAGGCAGTTTCTTTATTAATAAGAAATCACTCCCACATCACAACAATGCCCAGTATGACCAGGTCTTCCAAAAGATGCTTCAGCGCCATGCACGTCTTCCCATAAACAGCAGCTGTCTAATTGGACCTAGGCAAATATCTATGGCTAGTTAGTTCATGGATCTGAGAAGAGCATAAGGTCGTGGAACTTAGAAGAGAACATGACTGGTGTTAGGGGAGAATGGGGAAGGTTTTATTTATTTTAACTAGTATTTCAGAGGAGAGGGATAAAGTCATGTAAGTTGGGACAGTATGAATGAAACTGGAAATTATTTAAGGCACAGAAGGACATGTATCACATGATCTCATCCGTATGTTAAAATTACATATTTGTAACTCACTGAAGTTGGAAATACGATGATTTTTCTCATTGGCCAGTGACATCAGAAAGCTGAGGCGTGAGGACATACTGAACTTGGATGCTCTGAAACAGTGCCGTAGGAGGACGAAGCTCACAGAACTGTAAATGGAAGTTTCTGTCCCACTCGGTCCTGCAGCCATTCAGCCCCAAAGAAACACACAAAGGCTTTCATATTAATTTTAACTTTTTTGATCTATTAGCTCAGGCTTATTATTAACCAGCTCTTACAACTTAAAATAATTCATAATTCTTTAATTCTTGTTTATGGTTAGCTCTGTGGCTAGGTAACTTTTATCAGTGAGGCGTTCTCATCTTGCTTCCTCTTCATCTGGAGGGTGACTGCATCTCTGCCTTCCTCTTCGCAGAAAAGAAATAACAAGGTCAGAGTGATGTCTAGTGTATTTGAGATACTTAAAAAAGGTATTGTTATTCCCATACCTGCTGGTTCTTATTGGTTCTGATATCTAACATACGTTTTTGTGAGTTCTTTCTTTTTCATTCTGCCTCTTGGGTGCTCCATCTCGTGCATCTCAGTGCACTGTCATTAGCATCACGATTGAACCCTAAAAATTAAGAAATCAACATCTCAGCCCAGAGCTACTACATCAGTAACTACCTTTCCCTGGCATTTGATATTCACGATTGTGCCTAGTAAGGGTTGAGAAGTTCCTTCTCTCTGACCATTACCTTCTCCTGTGGGAAATGTATAAATGTGTGGTATATAAAGCAAGCATGTGGCACTAAATGCATGTTTTTCTATGAAAACATTCACTTTACATTTCATCTGTCTTAAGGGTTTCCACATGGGACTTCTAGGTTCTTCTGCCTTCTCGTTCCTTGATGGGTCCAGTGTGAAATCATGTGATCATATCAGAAGTGTCTGAGGAATATGACAAACATGTTAGAAGCATGACACTTATGTCTACCACTCTTTTCTTCCTGGACAAAATATAGAATACACTTGTTATTGTAAACAAGTACAAGATACCTGGGTTAGAGTGTTTTGCTTTTGTTTCTTTTTAACAATGATAAAGAATGTGACCAAAGCAACGTTGAGAAGAATGGATTTATTTCAACTTGCAACTTCAGGTAACAGTCCATCCTGAGGGAAGTCAAGGCAGGAACCTGTAGGCAGGAACTGGAACAGAAACCATGAAAGAACAGTGGTTATTGGCTTGCTTTCCATGGCGTGGTCATCCTGTTTTCTTATACTAAGACCATCTGACCATGGGTTGCATGACCCACAATGATCTAGGTTGTCATATATCAGTGAATAATTAAGAACAGCCTCCTATAGGGTCACATACAGGACATTCTTATGGAATACACATTGTCAGTTAATAACCCTAGCTTGTGTCACATGGACAGAGAACTAGCCCCACAATGCCTATTATTAATGACTTTAATTAATTAAAAGTGAGGTATCATTCACTGATCTTTATTTCAGGAAATGCTGTCCTTCTCTGATGTGGCCATTGATTTCTCTCCAGAAGAGAGGGAATGTCTGGAGCCTGCTCAGTGGAATCTGTACAGGGATGTGATGCTGGAGAATTACAGCCACCTGGATTTCCTGGGTGAGTATCTCCTCTATAGTGACTTCTTAGTTCAGTGTCAGTGAGCAATGGTCTCACTCTACACCTTATCTCATGGGAGCTTGTGCTTTCCAGCAAAAAGTTCCATAGTCTTGCTTTTAAATAAATATTAGGGAATATATTTAGATAAGAAACATTGCTTTCTTTTCTGTGTGTTTAACCTGTTTATGTTGGAAGAATACATCTTTCATACTAGGGGGAATGTTAGAAACTTCAGTTGCAATAGGCATGTACCTTACATCTTTTTTTAAAAAAAAATATTTATTTATTTATTTATTTAGTATACAATATTCTGTCTGCATATATGCCTGCGGGCCA
>NC_022021.1:47730483-47732097 GCF_000317375.1 Microtus ochrogaster
TCTTGTAGACCAGGCTGGCCTCGAACTCACAGAGATCCGCCTGCCTCTGCCTCCCGAGTGCTGGAATTAAAGGCGTGCGCCACCACCGCCCGGCTCAGTAATTTGTTATATCATTTCTTTCCTTGTAAGTCTTGTACTGGAAGGGACATATCAATTCCCAGTAGAAGGTCACTTAATCTTGTTCCCTTTCCTACAAACAGGTCTTGTTCTCTCTAAGCCACACCTGGTGACATTTCTGGAGCAAAGACAAGGGCCTCCAGGTGTGAAGAAGCAAGAGGAAGCCACAGTGCGTACAGGTGTGTAGGAATGAGGGGTTCAAGAAGAGAGGTGAGGTTCAAATAGTCAACAGGAAGGCCGGTTTCCCAACAGCCTTAAGTCATGATATTAGGGACATAATTCTTTAGGTCTCTCATTGGTATTGTTGTCAAAGGACATCTCCCAGATGTTTATGATGGTTAAGTCTCTTAAACTTGGTAATTCCCCAATGGTGAGCTGTCTTTGTTTATTTATTTTAACTTCCAAAGCTCATTTTTTTTTTTAGTTTACATTATAACTTTGCACTATTTTCTAAGCTCTGAAAATTTGCAAACATTTCTAAGACCTATGTGTGAAGCCATTGTAGGACAGTAACTTCAGACATAAGTATATTTCATATCACTTATAATCATGCTGATCAAAATCACCTCATCAGAGTTCTTTGTGAATGACTAAAAGGTATTCTAATTTTTATCACATGCTCACTAAGGATTTAGAATGCATACTCTTTGCGGACATATAGTCATAGATTAAAAACTGTCTAAAATTAGAAGAATTTTAATAGCTAATCAGTTAGTTTTCAAATTATTGAGAATTCAAGATTTCTTTTTCATAACTTTGCAGTTTGATTGTGTGCTGTTTCTTGGCAATGGATAACCTATAGTCAACTGTCTATATGTAATCTATATAATTTGTGGGCGGATTATAAACACTTCAGAACGGTGTAAGATAACAGTATCTTTGGGCTCTAGTTTTGTGACCATGAGAACTGTGTATTTCCGCTTCATCTGTAAACACAAGTCTCATGTTTTCACAAATTGAACATTACATTGTCTCTTTTCAGTGCTAAGTTATCTTGTAAATTAATAATCTTAGAAACTTGGATAATTTTAACACCTTTTCATTGACAAAATATTGTCTTTGACAGAAGTTGTTATTCATAGGTGAACCTATTTTTTTCATAATTTTGTCATTCAAATAGAACATAAACTGCTGCTGTCTGAAATTTTTGAGGTGTATTACTTAAGATTTTGTAGAAATACTTGTTATGCACACTTCCATTCATGCATAAAAATTCTTAACTTCATACTTAGGATAAAGATGGTATTTCTATAAGTCTCCAATCTCAGAGAGTTACCATTAATCTCCCCCTTTCCCAGTAGATAATGTCATATATGTCTGCATATAAAAAATACCTATGTTTAAGGTATTTATTTCTCTTTGTGTAATGCCTTTAAGAGATTCCTTTATCATAGATAATTACTACTTAATTAACTACTTAACTTTGAATAATGTGCCATTCTCCTCCTCCTCCTTGTCCTCCTCCTCCTCCTCCTCCTCCTCCTCCTCCTCCTCCTC
>NC_022021.1:47732197-47743439 GCF_000317375.1 Microtus ochrogaster
CTCCTCCTCCTCCTCCTCCTCCTCCTCCTCTTCTTCTTCTTCTTCTTCTTCTTCTTCTTCTTCTTCTTCTTCTTCTTCTTCCTCTTCTTCTTGTTCTTCCTCTTCCTCCTCCTTCTCTTCCTCCTCTTTCTGGTTTTTTGAGACAGGGTTTCTCTGTGAAATTCTGGCTGTCCTGGATCTCATTATATAGACTAGGCTGACTTTAATCTCATAGCTATCCACCTGTCTCTGCCTCCCCAGTGCTGGAATTAAAGGTGTGCTCTACCACTGCGTGGCATGCCATTATTTCTATATTCAATGTGATCAGGCTTTTACATGAGTAGAAGTTTAGATTTTTTTCCACATACTATATATTCTGAGTTATTCTCAGTGAACATAAATGTAAAAATATAGTGTTATTTCTGATTTATCCACAAGAGTGTAAGAATGGGTAATTGTCTCCATTTTAAAGATAAACATTATGAATATAAAGAATGTACAAAACTTTTGTTCATGTCTCAACTTTTGACCAACAGGAAAAACAGTCAATAAATGTAAAGATTACAGCAAGGCCTTTTATTGTGATTCACTGCTTATTCGACACCAGACAGTTGATGCAGGGGAGAACCCCTACAAATGTAAAGACTGTGGTAAAGCGTTTCGTGTTCGCTCAAGACTTTCTGTCCACCAGAAAATTCACACTGGAGAAAAACCCTACAAATGTGAAGAATGTGGCAAGGCCTTTAATACCCATACAAAACTTTCTGTCCACCAGAGAATTCACACTGGAGAAAAACCTTACAAGTGTGAAGAGTGTGGCAAGGCCTTTAGTTCTCACTCAACACGTTATAGACACCGGAAAAATCACACTGGAGAAAAACCCTACAAGTGTAAAGAATGTGACAAAGTCTTTTCCTACCCTTCATTGCTTAAAGTACACCAAAGAATTCATTCTGCAGAGAAACCCTACAAGTGTGAAGAATGTGGGAAATTATTTTACTGTCCTTCGTTGCTTAAGAAACATCAAGTAATTCATTCTGCAGAAAAGCCCTACAAGTGTACAGAATGCGGCAAAGCCTTTCACTATCCTTCGTTGCTTAAGCGGCATCAGAGAATTCACACGGGGAAGAAGCCCTATAAGTGTACAGACTGTGACAAGGCATTTTACTCGTGTGCATTCCTGAAGCGGCATCAGAGAATTCACTCTGAAGAGAATTCCTACAAGTGTGAACACTGTGGCCGACGGTTTTACTCTTTTGCGCACCTTCAGGATCACCAACGGTTTCACTCTGGAGAGAAGCCATACAAATGCGAAGAGTGTGGGAAAACCTTTTCTACTCTCTCCTACCTTCCCTGGCACAGATTGCGTCATTCAGGGGAGAAGTCTTACAAATGTGAGATATGCGGCAAAATGTTTTACTCTACATTAGACCTTAAAAAACACACAAAAATTCATATTTATAAGTGTGGGGAATGTCATTATGCCTTTCCGAATTACTCAGCCCTTACTGAACACCAGAGAGTTCATACTGGAGAGAAACCACACATATGTGAACAATGTGGAAAAGTCTTTTCTAGACTTGATAGCCTCAATCAGCACCAGATTGTTCATACTGGAGAGAAACCCTATAAATGTGGAAAGTGTGACAAGAGTTTTTTCCGATCTTCCTCGCTCAAAAGACATCAAGGGATGCATTCTTAATAGAAATTTGACAAGTATGTGCAGTGGGATAAAACCTCGCTAAATAGTTATACCTTAGCCAAGACAAATGAATCCGTCGAGTAGAGAAGTCAGGCACGTGTGAAGAATGCTGAGTGTTTTACCACTCAGTCAGTACTTTCTACCAACAACAAAGTTCGTTCCGGAGAGAGAAAGCCCGATTCTGAAGGGAGTGACAAGCCTTTAGTGTTTCTTTATATCTTAAGTAGCACAAGAATTTCCATCAAAGCTATAGTGTGAGGGATGTGGTGAAGGTTTGAGTTATCTTTCAGTCTTGGTTCAACCCCAGTAATTGTCACCTGAGAAAAACCCTCCTTGTGCAGAAGAGGACCAGGGCTTAGCTATTCTCCATGGCTATATACGTTTGGAGATTTCATTCTGATGAGAAAGTCTACAAAAGCAATAAGTGTGGCGAGTTCTCTACGTGTTCTTCACACTCTAAATATCTGCAGATACTTCATACTGCAGAGACACTCTACACGTACAAACACTGTCCCTAAGGCTTGAACAGTACTTCAACCTTCAGCAACACCTAAGCATTGATATAAGTGAGAATCCTTGCAAATACAAATGTCCTCCTTAGCTTCAGCTGTCAACTTCATCTAGCCCAGCATTATCTGAGTGGGTGCTTTTCTGGATCAGAGTGCCTTATGGGCATGTCTGGGGGTTATTTTGTTGATTGGTAAGTGTAACACCTGATTCTGTGTTACCCCTTCAGTACAGTTCACGTGCCACTGTACCGTACGCGAGTCGGGCAAGGGCCTGGAGATTGAAAGAACACACAAGAGACCCGGGTCATTCGAAAGGAGATCATATGCCGTTTATTCAACCTTGGGGAAATCCTTATATACCTAGCTGCTGCACAAGGATTTCAGCCCAGGTAGGAAATTACCATACCAAAGATGAAGTCAACAATGCCCTACAGCTAATCACCAGGCAGGGCAGGGGGAGCACAGGAACAAACAGAATGCTTTAGCGGGGTGACCAGAAACTGTCGTCAAGATGGACTCCAGGAACAAGGATAGACCCAGGCCCTACGGGTAAGTAGTGTAGGAGAATCTACCCAGGACACGCAGCACCACTCTGGGGAAGTGTTATGGGTCACATAAGAATTGTGTGTGAGCAGGAGGCTAAGAAACATTAGGAAGCATGGTTTCTATTTCCCTTCCTGTCCCTGGAAGAGGAGCACTAGACCCTTAGGTTGAAATAAAAATTTTGCTCCCCAAAGTTGTTTTTGGCCCTACCTTTCATGACTCCAACAAGTTAATGTATGGCAGCAAAGGACACAAGGAGGCATTTCACTCTTCATACCTCTCTTCCCACAATGCTCTGTGTCAGATACCTTAAGATGTATTCTGCCCCTACTGGACAGCAGAGCTTTCACACTACAGAAGAGTCCTATTGATACAAAGAATATGACAAAGAACTTTATGTTCCCCTTATTCAACACCCAAATTTCATGCTGTAGATGAACTTTGTAAGAACAAAGACAGTAGCTACTACATGTTGAACAATTGTTGCAAACTCAACATGAGAAATTTAATTGTGAATGGAACTAACATAATTGATATGAGAAGCAATTTATTCTACTCTTCATACCTTAACATCAAAAAATATATTTTGTATAGGAAACAGCACAAATTAAATAGTGACAAAGCCTTAAATCCTTAGGGCCTATGAGTGAATTCATATTGTAGAGAAGCCTTCTACATAAAATGACACTAGGAGCCTCCATTTTTATTATACATACCTCATAATAGCAAAAGAACTACTCTAATATCAATAGTGTAGCGATATCTGTTTTTATAACTTATACATAGAAATGGATATAATTGTAAGCAGGGTTTTCTCTCCCATAACCTCTCTAAAATAGTCCTTCAGAAGCTTATTCTAATTATAAATGCTAGGCCTATAGCTCAAAATTAACTTTAAATTTGTATCAGTAAGCTAAAATCCATACCAATATGTAAGATTAATAGTTTTTTGGACTAAAGTAGTTTCAGTAATCTATCCTTTTTCCAATCATTTTTATATCCCCCTTCTTTTAGAAAGAGATATTTGAATTTAAATTTAATTAAATTAATTAAATTTAATTTGCTTTTAGCTTTTTTTCTAGTATGAGCAATATAACATTTTGTAACCAACGCCTTAAACAAAGACAAACGTCTATAATTCTTTTGGGGAAGAATGTGGATGCAGTTCTCTAGCCTACTTTCTGTTGATTGGGGGCACTAATCATATTTGGGCAACATGAGAAAATTTAGAATTATAGTCAAGTCCTGACTGGTGTAATCTGTGAAGCTATATCATCTCAGCCAGCAACCTTGAAGCTGCTCTGGATATAGAATTCTGAGGAGACTGTAACAGAGGCATTTTGAAATGCTGAATCACCTGGACCATCCATTTTTATTAGTATTTAATCTGGTTATTCTGAAAATACATAAAAATTTAAAGGTAACATACATATTTGCATCTGAATAGACTGCATTGTACACAAGTCAGCCAAAGAGGATTTTCTGTTATGTGTTTGAGCAGATAAAATGTACATCATATGCCTTGTAGATCTTCCAGGTTTATTTCTTTATGACTGCAGTCAGGATTTCAGAGCGTCTTCCTTGATCATACCTGATTTTCTTTTTTTTTTTTAAGATTTATTTATTTCTTATGTATACAACATTCTGCCTCAATGTATGCCCGCACGCCAGAGGAGGGCGCCAGATCTCAGTACAGATGGTTGTGAGCCACCATGTGGTTGCTGGGAACTGAACTCAGGACCTTTAGAAGAGCAGCCAGTGCTCTTAACCTCTGAGCCATCTCTCCAGCCCCCAAACCTGATTTTCTTTAACCTGAAATGAATCCACAGCCTCCCATTTTGTTGTGGAAATAAAAGCAGAACCTCTTTCCCCAAGAAACATATCTTTTTATTTATTTATTTTTTCTTTTTTGAGATGGGGTTTCTCGGTGTAACAGCTATGGCTGTTACAGCTGTGTCCTGGAACTAGTTTTGTAGACCAGGCTGGCCTTGAACTCACAGAGATCCACCTGCCACTGCCTCCCAAGTGCTGGGATTAAAGGTGTGTGCCACCACTGCCCTGCTTCAGTTAAAATTTGAAGTCAATAAAATTTTAAAATATATAGGTTGGATTAATGCAGCAACATTTTTGATCAAATATTTCTTTGCAGCTATTGTATCCTTGGCCATCAAACAATTCAAATACAACACAATAACATACAATATCCAGATTCTCTGTGTATTTTCCATCTTTATGTGTTTTTTTTATATTACTTTACTCCCTTTTTAGGACTTTATTGTTGTAAAACTATATATGTATTTTTATGACTGTCCCTACCGTCTCCTTTCAATCCCAAGCCTATGTATATTTTTAAACACACTGTAAACCATTTAGTTGTTTTTTTTTTTTTTGTCTGAATCCATCTTTACTGCCTATGTCTCTTTTTTCAACACCCGAATGTTTAAATTGTCAAGTGGTGTAGCTAAGACCAAAGCAGTAGCCTTGGCAGCTGGCTCTGACCAGTTCCTTGGCCTGTGAGAGCTTAGCTTCATGGTAGAGTTACCTGCGGGAGCCACATTCACTGCCCCAACTCAGGGGAGTTTCTGGGTTCATGCCATCATGGAGTACCCTGTCACCTGCTGTTCATAAACTCCACTTAAGTGTTTGGTAGCAGAACTCACAAGAGAGCTAACTGTGCCTCCAGCATAAACTAGGAAGCTGCATCTTCAAGGAGCCATGCCTCTGCTTGCTGCCACCAAACAGGGCCCACCCACGGAAAGACCATCATCAAGAAGCTGTGCTTAACACTGTTCTTTTGTGTCTTTAGAATCCTCTTTTTAATTTTCACATGTTTTATGTGGCAGTTGGTGCCAAACATTTGGAAGCCATATGTTGGCAGAAGTTTGTCCAGCAGCCGCTCTCAAATAAACACTCAGAGGTTTATATTAACTGCAAATGTTTGGCTGACAGTTCAGGCTTATTACTTACCAGCTCTTACATTTTAAGTTAACCCATATTACTTACTTATGCTCTGCCATGTGACAGTACCTTTATTAGCATAGCACCTTCATCTCCTGCTACCTCTGCATCTGGCTGGTGACCACTCAAGACTCTACCCTTCTTCCTATCATCCTTAATTTGATCACCCTGCTTGTATTTCCTGCCTAGCTGCTGGCCAATCATTTTTTATTACACCAGTTCTAGTGACAAATCTTTATGGTGTATTAGCATTTATCCTGGATCTTATTTCACATTGCATTAGTCTATACGTTTGTTTTATTTGTGAATCTCATTGTCTTCATTACAGCTCTGCAGTAAAGTTTGCGGTCAGCTGCTAAGCTATGTCTGGTACTGGAATGACAACAGAGAGCTGTTAATAACACATTGATCCACAAGTAGGAGACAGAGAAAGGTGGCTAGAAATAAAATGGGATCTTGGAATATCTTCAAAACCCACCCCTAAGTGACATCCCTAGCAACAAGGTCACACTTCCTAACCCTTGCCAAACAGTTTTTTTTTTTTCACCAACTGGGGACATTCTCATTTGATGCAACAATGACCTTAAAGATTTATTCATTTATTTATTGTGTATACAGTATTCTGCCTGTGTGTGTGTCCGCATGCCAGGAGAGGGCACCAGATCTCATTACAGAAGGTTGTGAGCCACCATGTAGTTTCTGGGAACTGAACTCGGGAACTTTTGGAAGAGCAGGCAGTGCTCTTAATCGCTGGGCCATCTCTCCAGCCCTGGGTTTAAGGTTTAAGACTAGACAAGTATGAAATCCGCTGTAGCTGTAGAAAGCTCAGTTCCAATCAGAGAATCCTGGTGCTCTGTGCTGACAGCAGGAAAGGTGCCGTGAGCCAAGACCACATGCTTAAAAGTCTCTATTTTATGGAAGTGTAAATCCATTTGTGAAAACAAAATTGAAAATTGGTTTGAATGAGTTCCACGCTCAAAACTACTCTTGTAGGAAAGTGTTTCCCCAGGACCAGTCCTCAGAGAAAAATGCTCGTGGGCCTGGCACCATCCCAAGTTGGAAGCAGAACTTGACAGCAGGGCCCACTTGGTATCGGTTTTGTAGGCCTTTGTGATACAACACGTCTTCACGGAGCTTTGGAACACTGTTACGGAGAACTGCTTTGCTAGGCCATTTGTGGAACGTTCAGTGTTCTCACAGTCCCTATGTGGTCACAGTGCAGGTAACAGACAGGTGAGCTGCCTTGGAACCCAACGATGCTCCCATGTCAGAATCCAAAGAGCAAACCCTGTTTGCAAGGGGAGCAGCTGACCTAAGACAAGGGCTATTTTGCTTCATGCCATAGGGATGGGGATTTGTGTCTGCCCAGTTCTTTGTAGTCTAGACATTTTATTGACCTCAAATGTCCTGCATGTGATGCTGTGGAATTTGAATGTTCTTACTGCACTCGCGCATCCCCTGGGCCACCACCACAACCTGTGAATGTGGAATTTTAAAAGCACCTTGACTCCCTGCTGCTAGTCCATGAGCTGACTCAGCTTTTGCGCTCCATCCTCTGTGATGGCTAAGGAAAATTCTACTTGGTGCTAGACAACCACCCTAAATTCCTAAAGAATAAGCTTGGCAATTCTGACTTACCCCTCCCCAGAGTGTAAAACTGGTGAGAGATGACTTGTTCTGAGTTCTGTAAACTAGCTTCCTGCTAAAAACGACCCATCAGCCCAATATTTCTGTCAAAGGTTCCACTCACACTCACCTGTTTTGTGCTTTGGATCTGGAGGTTAAAACAATCCTGACTCTTCATGGAAGTCCTGTGAGAGAACCAAACAAAAATCATACAAGGCCCTTAATAGCCCTGTCAGAAAGCCTCCTCAGTGTGGGCTTTACTGAAAATGAACAAGCAGCTCTTGAAAAGACTACAACTCAGAGGCAACCAATCAGCTCCCCGAAGCTTCTGCTAACTAAAAACAGCTTTATCCAGGGTGGCTGGAAGTCCCTAAGCATGAGAGGTGCCTATCAGTCCTATAACAACCCCTAACCTTTCTGTTTAAAACCACCAATCTACCCCCAGACTAACCTCCCCTCCGTAAAATTGTCCTAATATTGCTTTAAAGGAGTCTTCAGGGTTCTCTCCGCGTTTCTGCGAGACCAGAAAAACTGAGGCTGGAAAGAAATAAAATCAATTTTAGTGCTGGTACCCTTTGGGACTTCGAACTTCACTGCAATCCCCGAGAAAAGCCAGGAGCCTTGAGGCTCCTTCTAGGGGAAGTATTAGTTAATGAAAAAATCCAAAATACAAAAAACTCCTGACTGCTACCCATATCCCCACCCGTGGTTACACAGATGTTGACCACCTAAGCTCCCCTACCATTGAGTAACAATGGACCAATCAGAGAAGTTTCCAAACAACCCATGTGGTTAACAAAGGATCAACAGATGTCCCGAGGATGTGACCAGGGATCAATTACTATGGGAAAACAAACCCACCCAGGCAATGACAGCCTATCAGAAGATAACAGCTAAGCTTTCCCTAACCTTTAGCCAATTGTGATATAGGATAAGCAATTTTGTACTTTGAAACTGTAATCTTGGGACTCCTTTGTGGTTTTTGTCTATAAAACCCCTACTAATATTAGACGGGGTCCTCCTCCCTGCGTCTGCTGTGTTAGACTGTGAGACAGGAGACCCCTGCTAGCTCCTTAACGAAACCTTGCTTTTGCATTCAGAATAGTGTGGCTCCATGGTGTTCTTAGGGGGTTTCAGGACTTAGGCACAGCAGTTGCCTCTTAGCCAATTTGTCAGATGCTTTGAGCCCCGCACGCTGAATCAACACTCTTGTTGATTGCATATATCTCTAGTGGTATTTTATGGGAATTATCCTGAACCCTAACATCCAGCAAAGCTAGGCTGCTTCCTCCCATAATCTACTGCGGTATCCAAGAAATCACCGAACGTGTTCCCCTCATTTCCTTCGCGCAGACTGCTGGGATATGTAGTCGCCGCGGCTGTGACACCATGTAGTCCAGGAAATCCCGATCCGGCTTTTGGTCCGTAAAATTGTGTCTTCCCCAGAATTGGGCGAGAGTCCTGCCTGCCTGCTGTGTATTCCTGTTGCGTCTCTGACACGGAGGTTGGTCCAGGGTGCTGTGCAGCCTGAGGCTCTGTGCGGGGTGCAGGTCCATCTTGGAGGGGGCGGACCTTGGCTTGGAGAAAGGGCGGGAGAAGCTGCCTTAGAGGTGCTGTGCTCAACTGGTTAGGATGCCTGAGGTTGCAGGTCAGGGCTGGGCCGAGGGCGATAGGGACTGTGCCCTGTGTGATGATTTTCTTAGGGCGACGCCTGTTACCAGAGTCCGCACTGGGCTTCTGGGACAGGAGAGCTGCCTGATAGCACAGAATAGATGATAGTGCTGGGTCCAGGGTTGCAAGCTAAGGATGGTCAGCTGACTGCCTGCTCCTGAGGGGGAGCTGGGAGCTCACTGAGCAGCTTCGGTGGGGAAGCCTGCTTCACATCTGACCCATTCTCAGGTGGATGCTGTGGGATTTCTCAGCATCTTTAGACCAAACAGCGTTTCTGGTTTTTCCTGTGCGTTGTAGCCTGCCTAGTTTAGTGGTCGTGAGGTTTACACTGTGTTCCTTTTCTCTTCCAGTGAAATAATTAGGAAAGGAAAAATCTGAGGCTCAACTTTTCTCGTAGGAAATTCTGGAACACAGCAGCCAGATCTTGCCAGGATCAGCTGCTATAGAAAGCTGTGACTAGGGTGGAGAGAACACACATACAGCCCACACACAGAGGACCCTCTGCAGGAAGAAGGAACTGGAGAAGCTGACTCCAGGCCTCACCTTGAGGTCTGGGTTCCCTTAAAGCCTTGAAAAGTCCTGCATCTGTAATGTAGGGCGGACTAACTGTGAAAACGACAGGATGTCTGCTTGGCCCACAATGGTTGTGTCAACGTCTTGATGAGGCCTTGAGCTTGTTGAGCTGGTCCAGAAGCAGGGTCCCTAGGAACAGGTGAAAAGCTCTCATGGCCTTGTGTTACAGTGCCAGGCTTTTGTGTCAGGTCAGCAGGTGAGGAGAACTCCCAGACCTGTGTGTATTCCTGGGATTTTAGTAACCAGACCTGTGATAGAAAAGAAACGTCAGTCTCCTCTGAGGCACATCCCTGTCATCTCTGCGTTTGTGAGGGGGAGGCAGGGCCCTCTGGTCCTCCCCTGCTTCATAGCGAATTCAACGCCACCCTAGGCTACCTAGTCTGTGACAGAACATTTGTGAAACATACTTTATGAATGTGATAAATACTTCCTGTGGTTCCTTTCATGTACTAACAGTGAGCACCATGGCAAATCGCTGCAGTCAACACTTGGTTGATTTACAAACTGTGTGTGCTTGATTTCTGTTGATTCATCCCACATGTAACTTAAACTTTGTCCCTGAAATGTTTTTGTTGAAGACTTTACATTTGGTGATTGCATGTTTGCTTGCGTTTACTTTATGAGGAAGAACTCTCCTTGCCTTCTTTGGATATTCCCCGCTGTATGCATTAAATATTCATTCCTTTTCAGGGTAGATCATTCATATTTATATAGTTATGTGCACGCGCATACATTTATGTGCTGTATGTGTAACCCTAATAATTTAGATACAGATAAACCATGGATCTGAGACAGATTATTGGGGGACATGAGAGAAGTTGCAATGAGGAGATAGATGGGAAAATGACATTATAATAATAACTTTTCACAGAAAAATTGCACTCTTGCCGATTGTGACAATATTGGTGAAACTGGGAGTTATGTCAGGCAAAGGTAAATAACACATGATCTCATCAACATGTTAAATTAATGAAATGAAACTTATAAAAGATAGATAGATATGTGTTTACCATTAAGAATCATAGGAGAGAGATGGTGGAGATGCAATTGTTCTGTCCAGTGACCGAAGACATCAGTAATCCAACACTTGGACTTCTGTAACCAGATGCTTTTCTCCTGCCCACTAGTTCCCAAGTAACTACCCCAAAGGTTACTGTTAATTACAAAATCAATGGCTCAGGCTTAAAATCGGCTATTTCTTATATTTAAATTAACCCATTTCTGTTAGTCTATATTTTACCACAAGGCTTGTGACTTGTTACCTCACATCTTACCTCCCCAGTGGCTGCTGGTGTCTTCCTGACTCTGTCCTTCTTCTCCCTCTATCTTTCCTTAGAAATCCCACCTGGCTTTATTCTACCTGGCTACTGGCCAAATCAGATTCATTATTAATCAATGGTAATAAAACATATTCACAGCATACAAAAAGACATTCCACAATATTTTCCGTTTTCTGTCTTATCTAAAAGGAAGGTTTTTAATTTAATATAGTAAAATTATATATAGCAAGAATTACAGTTAAAATATTTAGTCTATTTGTATTATGCAAAATTAAAGAAAATATTCTATTAATATCCTATCTTCCTAAATCTAAACTTTCATATATAATTTATCTTTTTTTTTTTTTTTGGTTTTTCGAGACAGGGTTTCTCTGTGGCTTGGAGCCTGTCCTGGAACTCCC
>NC_022021.1:47743539-47750465 GCF_000317375.1 Microtus ochrogaster
CCTCGAACTCACAGAGATCCGCCTGCCTCTGCCTCCCGAGTGCTGGGATTAAAGGCGTGCGCCACCACCGCCCGGCTATAATTTATCTTTTATCATAACTACGGAAAACTACAATTATAAATATCTAGTCCTCCATCAAAGGCCCCAGAAGGATTTAATAATACCTGAAGAAACAGGAAACGCACTGTAAGCAACTTGCAAAACTCTAGAAATGACAGGGACATCTGGCTGCGTGAATGGCCACCCAAAGTTCTTCTGTAACATTGGGGCAGCTATCTTCTGCCTATGGAGTAGATTATCAGGCAGATTTCTCAGTGAATCAGACACCCTGAAGAACTGTCCTATATTGTTTCGGCAGGTTTGGAAGTCACTAAGCTGTGGGTCCTGCATGTCCAGTTTATACAGCACGCAGACAAGAGTGGTTTCTCTCCAAATGGCAGCCTTACCACTTGAAAGCAAACTCCATAAGGAGCTTCTCCGGTGCCCATCATTTTCTTGAAGTGATTGGTGCTGCCAGGAACAGACAGATCTCACTGTTGGGGAAAGTCTTAAGTTCTTAAAAGATTTTAATACCATATTCTGTTGGTCTTTGAAGTGTTTGAGATTTACCTGCACGTCTGAAATAGATCTCTGCATATCTAGAAAACCAAACTAACATAACTAAGTTTGACTATTAAAGATGACTATTAATTTGTATATTTTAATGATACATTGCATTTTAATGAACTGCATGAGTATAATACCTTAAACGATAGTAGAAATATATAATAATCCTAAAAATTGACCTTAAATTAGTATTACTATACAGAAATGCTTTAAACAAGAACAGAAACATGTATACAGTATAACACAATTGACTTTAAATGTATATCATTCCACCTAAATTCATACCAATGCAAAATATCTAAGATAAATAGTTGTCTTTTTGGTGTGGGAAGTGCTTCTGTATATGTGCTGCTTTTATTGGTTAATGAATAAAGAAACTGCCTTGGCCTCTGATAGGGTAGAAAAGAGCTAGTTGGGGAAGGGGAGAACTAAACTGAATGCTGGGAGAAAGAAGACAGATTCAGGGAGACATCGTGTAGCTGCTACCAGGAACAGACAATCTGGAACCTTGCTGGTAAGCCACAGCCATGTGATGATACTCAGATTAATAGAAATGGGTTAAATTAAGATGTAAGACCTAGCCAATAAGAAGCTAGAGCTAATAGTCCAAGCAGTGATTTAGTTAACACAGTGTATGTGTGGTTATTTAGAGTCTGGGCAGTAAGGAACAAACATGAAGCCTCCTACAACATCTTTTTTTCTTATATTTCTATATTTTCTTAAATAAAAGAAGCATTCATAACCTACCAAATAACCAAAGATCATCCAAATAACTAAACACGCTGAAGTCTTGTGAATGTGGACGTCATTTTCTCCAAACTTCTGTCTGCTGTCTGAAAATGAAGTAACTTTAGAGTCCCTGATAAATTTGAGATAGTGACCAAGTCCTTGGAGTACCAGTGGTAACCTTTGGTTTTTAGGCAACACCTGTTAAATTTTAGGAGATTTCCCTTGTTCAAAGTTGGTAACCCGAACCTAAATTATTTCTCAGACCAGAGGGAGGTGTGGGAATAAAGACACAACTCTCATGACTTTATCCGGAGGGAGTTTTCAGGGATCCCTCAGGAAATTCTGAGTTCACATCCAGAAAAATCACCTGTGATTATTCTCCAAATGGCTTTTGTATCAAAACGTATAATGAGGGGACAATTCATTAGCATTCTGTTTCCTAGGTAACCGGGAGAATGACTGTGGTCATGTTCATACCTTTCTATGTCTATTTTGTTTTGTCTTCCTGCTCTGTATGCCTGCTCTTTTACACAGACTGAATCAACACCTCTTTCCCAGGCGACCTCCCAAATTACAAAGGAGGAGCAGAGCGACATTAGCATAGCCTGACCCTTTATTTAGGATGGCATTAGTTTGTCTGGAAAGGCTAGGTGAAAACCTACTGAACTCCAAAGAAATACTGAATCCCAGACAACAGACAGAGCTGCTGCACCAGACTCTGTATTTTCATTACACTTCACTTTCATGATTGCGCACATCAAGTGTGAGAAATTCCTTCTCCATCACTGTGACTTTCTCCTGTAAAGAATGCTATGTGCGTGTTGTGTAATAGCATATGGCATTACATGCATGTTCTGTGGATGCATTCATTTTACATTTAATCTGTCTTAAGTGGATCATGTCCAACTGGGCTTATAGGATTGCTTACTTTGTCTTTCAATGGGTCCAGTGTGAGATCATGTGACCACTTTAGACAGGCTGGAGGAATATTATTTACCCATGTAAGAAATATTTATAGCTCTCTTTCATCCTGGACAATCTAGACTTGTGTTAACAGGCACATGATGCTCATGTTAGGGTTTCTATTGTTGTCATGGGTCAAAGACCATGACAAAAGACTGCTTGGAACAGAAAGGGTTTATTTTAAACTCCAACTTCAGGCAACAGTCCATCACTGAGGGAAGAAATGACAGGGACTTGAGACAAGAACTGGATACCAGGCCACAGAAGAACACTGCTTACTGACTCCCCGAGACTGCTTTCCTGCACCATGTAGAACTGCATGCCCAGTGCAGGCATCACCACAGTGGGCAGTGCTGTCTCATAGGAATCACTAGTTCAGAAAATGCCCCTAGGCTACAGGGCAGTCTTGGTAGGAAGTTTTTCAATTATTTCTCTCTTTGCAAATTGGCCCTAGCTAGTTTCAAGTTGTTAGGATAACTATTAAGTCCAATGCATCTTGGTATTTAAATTTCTTATGGTATTAAATAAATTCATGTGTGGTATCATTTGCTGATCTTTATTTCAGGAAATGCTGTCCTTCTCTGATGTGGCCATCGAGTTCTCTCCAGAAGAGAGGGAATGTCTGGAGCCTGCTCAATGGAATCTGTACAGGGATGTGATGTTGGAGAATTACAGCCACCTTGAGTTCCTGGGTGAGCATCTCCTCTATAGTGACTTCTTATTTCACCATCAACATGGAGCTTCCTCACTTTGTGTGGTTTCTCATGGGAGCATTTCCACAGTCAGTTTCATATCCTTCGTTTTCAAAAAAAAATTGAGGAGATCACTATATTAAAAATCATTTCTGGGCCGGAGCGATGGCTCAGTTGTTAAGAACATTGACTGCTCTTCTAGAGGATCGTTAAGTAAAAGGAAACTACACTTTCCTTTCTGCTGCCCAGATGTGAATAATCAGAAAGAAACTATGTTAATTACAACACTGTTTGGCCTGTTAGCCCAGGCAGGAAATCCCACATCACCGGCACTCCTATGGCAGCTCACAATTGTTTGTAAACTCAAACCTTATTTTATGTGATGTTTTGACTGTGTTGTGTTCTGACAAATAAAACTTGATTGGAGTCAGAGGGTAGAACTAGCCACCAGCTGACCTTAGAGTTATGGAAGACTGTAGAGAGGGGAACAGGACGTGGAAAGGCGGGGCCGAGACAGGATCTCTGCCTTTTTGGATGGTGGGATGGAAGAGGTAGGACCTCACTGGTGCTTCTCTGATCTTTCATTTCCTTAGCTGATATCTCACTCCTGATTGTTTATTGATAAAGATTAATTAGATTAACAAATCAGCCTCACACAGACATACATGAAGGAAAAACACCAATGTATCTGAAAAGTTAAAATAAATAATGATTTTAAAAATGAATCATTTTACTGTTTGCTTCCTAATGTGTTTGACTCTGTTGGATGTATGTTTTCTTCACTCTACTGGGGCTTTTAAAATTTTGGTGGCCGGAGACATAGAGCACACTTTTTACTTGAAGTGTTTTACAATTCAGTTGTACTGTTTTTTTTTTTTTCCATTGAAATGAAACTCAGAATCTGATGTAAATTCCGTTATGAAGTTGGGTTTTTTTTCTCTCTTCTTTTATATTTTTTTTCTTTTTAATTTTTAGAGACAGAGTTTCTCTCCAGTTTTGGAGCCTATCCTGGAAATAACTCTTGTAGACCAGGCTGGCCTTGAACTCACAGAGATTTGCCTGCCTCTATCTCTTGAGTGTTGGAATTAAAGGCGTGAGCCACCATCATCTGGCTCCTTCATGTGTTGTAGTGATCCTGTCTGAAAACACTTAAGGAACTGATTGTCTGCAATCATTTGTCACCTCATCTCTGTCCTTACAAGCCAGGTACAGACAGGGACATGTCAACTCCTGGTAAAAGAACACATAAACAAACTTCTTCTCTTTTTCTATGAATAGGTCTTGCTGTCAGTAAGCCACACTTGGTGACATTTCTGGAGCAAAGACAAGAGCCTTCAGATGGGAAGAGACAAGCAGCAGCCACCGTGCACCCAGGTGTGTAGGAATGAGGGGTTCAGGGGCAGAGCTGAGATCCAACTATCTAACAAAAAGTGAGGTTCTCCCATGTGCCTTGAAACATGATACCATGGGAATCATTCTTTAGGTCTCTCATTCAGGCCTTTGTTGTCAGAGTACATGTCTCAGAAGTTTATGAGGTTTTAAGTCTCTTTGGATTTCCCCAATAACAAGCTGTGCTTCTGTTTACAGTGATCTCCAAGGTTTTCCTTTTTGTTGAGTCTCCATTGTAATGTAAGACTCATGGAAATAGAACTTAGTCCTGCTATGACCGAGAGTCATTTATTTAGAGATGCTGAGAGCAGACTCATGACAGAAAGATCTCTACACAAAAGCAACCACAGTGGGTTAATAAAGGCAAACCCACAATTCCATCACAGAGAGGCAGGTAGGGAAAGAGGCTCAATGGTATGAGTTCTGTTGGTCAGAACAATTGGGGGTTGGAAGCATTGGATAAAACTCAGACTAACCAGGTGCACTTTGGGCAGTGCATTCCCCACTGATCTTAGGGAAGAGTCAAAGCATTAGCATATTGTATAAAGGGGATTTACTAGGCCACAAAGTACACTAGTTTAACGAAGGCTGTTTTTTTTTCTTTTTTATTGATTTTATTGAGCTATACAGGTTGCTTGTTTTTTTCAACACTTTTACCCTCAGCTGCTTCAGCAGGTCCTGACCATTAGACATAGAAAGAGTAGGACAGGACAACCTGTAAGGCCTTACACTGTTTCTTCAAGGACGTCCATCAGATGAGTTATGGATTCGGTGTTTGTGTGCTCTCTTTCATGACAGTAGATTTAGGCCTCTTAGTGAGTTGTAAGGCTCCATATGTTTTTTGGTTTTCTTTTTCAAGTTAATCTATTTATCATGAACATGAAGTGGTATTTGGATATATAGGCAGTAACAAGTTGTTAAACAAATTATAAATTTATATGTGTCAATCTCTTGTTTCAAGATACATCAGTACTAGTAAAATGTTTTATTTCAGATGCAGTAAGGGTATGCACTGTGGCTAGAAGTATAGGAAGCATCATGGCTAATGTAATCATGGGTCTGATTGGGTGAAAAGATCTGTGATCTCTTCTTCTGGAGGTCTCCTGTTGATTCTCTAATGTCCTTAGTGTATATTTTCATTAACTTCCAGGTTTTTAATGGGATCAGGGCTTATGAGTTTAGGCAGTGTTTTTCATCAGCAAGCCTATAGATCAGCTCTGTGCTGCCAGACATTCCCAAATAAGCACATAGAGACAATATTAATTATAAATGTTCGACCAACAGCTCAGGCTTATTACGAATGAGGTCTTACACTTTAGATACACCTATATGTCTTATTTACACTCTGGCACATGCCAGTACCTTTTCTTCATACGGTATGTTTATCTCTTGCTTCTTAGAATCCTGGTCACTCATCTAAATCTGACTTTCTTATGCCATAATTTGGACTGCCCTGAAAATCCTACCTAGCCATAAACCAATCCGCTTTTTATTAATAATAAAAGCAGCACATTTTCACAGTGCACAGAAAGATCATTCCACAGCATTTCCCCCTTTTTATCTAGTTAAAAACGATAGTTTTAACTTTAACATAGTAAAAGTATATGTAATAAAAACAGCCTCTAATTTCCTGTGTAAATAAAAGCATGATTTATCTCCCAAAGTAACATACTTCTTTTTTCCTTTTAAAGTCAAGACATGCTAAAAATATATAGGTTGGTTTAGTAGTTTCCACAATCCAATAAATCTCAGCAGCTCTCATTCCTTCATTAACAGTCAGAAAATCTACAGACAACAAATAACATATAGAATCCAGACACACTGTGTGTATCCCTTCTATATGTGCCTTTTTTCTTTCATATTACCTTATTCCCTTTTTAAGAACTTTTATATTATACTAAGTATGTATATATTTTTCTGTCTATACCATTTTTCTTTTTTCTCATAAGGCTTTATACATTTTTAAACATACTGTACCCATTTACAGATTTTTTTTTTACCATCTGGATCTGTCTTTTCTGGGGATCTGTACCCTTTTCTGCTCACATGAGCAAAACCCCAAACCTGCCACCCACTGCAGTGGTGGAGCCCAAGCTGGTGGCTCAACTCTGTAGTCAGCCACCAGGAGATGAGTCTCTGTACTGCAGCCCACATGAGAGAGACACAAGACAAGGGAGATGCATTTGGCTCCACTTTTGTTAATTGAGAAACTTTTGAGCTTCCTCGTGTCTTTTGCGGTCATGGTGCACCAAGTTTGAATGCTTTTGTAGAATTTTCTGTCCCAACAGCCTTTCCCAAATAAGCAAAATGAAGACTTTTCGTTAATTGTAAATGCTCAGCCAATAGCTTAGATTCATTTTTAGGTAGATGTTTCTTTTATTTATTTATTTTTAATTGAGAAAAGGAAAAAAAAAACAAGTTTCCACCTCCTCCCAGCCTCCCATTTCCCTCCTCCTCCTCCTCCCACTCTTCTCCCCCTCCCCCCACTCCTCTCCCCCTCCCTCTCCAGTCCAAAGAGCAGTCAGGGTTCCCTGCCCTGTGGTAAGT
>NC_022021.1:47751685-47755956 GCF_000317375.1 Microtus ochrogaster
GTGTAAGATGATATCTCAAAGTTGTTTTGATTTGCATTTCCCTGATCGCTAAGGAGGTTGAGCATGACCTTAAGTGTCTTTTGGCCATTTGTACTTCTTCTGTTGAGAATTCTCTGTTCAGTTCCGTGCCCCATTTTTTAATTGGGTTAATTAGCATTTTAAAGTCTAGTTTCCTGAGTTCTCTAGATGTTTCTTTTAAATGAACCCATATTTCTCATCTTCCCTCTGTCACATGGCAGTTTCTTCTTTCAACACAGTATGTTCATCTTTTTTCTCTCTCTGTGTCTGCTAGCTGTGGAGGCCCAAAAACATGAGCCTGCTTCTACCTTGTGTGAAGGTCAGAGAGTTTTAACTTGTTCAAAGTTGTTGAGAAAAGTGTGGCTACACATCCTGACCTAGGGTGTGGTTACTCGGTGTTTTTGACATTAAGATGGTCCATATAGGTAGACATACTCCAATCAATGTTCAGGATATTGAAACATTCCTTTTTTGAAATAAGAGGTTTGACCTGTGAGTGACAGCCTTCAGGATTCTTGGTCTTGGGTGATTTTACTGCCTAAACAAAAAATGCTAAAGTCTTGATGTCTCAAAGTAATGAAATAAATGACTATTCTTTTTGCCCTGTGTATCATGTTAAAGCATAAAGCAGTCCTTTGTCTTCTTCCCCTGTGGTATTGCGGAATAAAAGTGTATGGAAGATTAAGCGCAGGGTGATTTCAGTATTTACTGGAACTCCTTCCCAGTACGATCCTGTTTCTGCTTTATTATTTTCACTCATATCTTCATTCCCTTCACTTATTTTCTAATTCCTATGCCCCTACCCTAGTAAGTAGTATACTTGTCCAAGCTGGTCTCTGACAGCTGGCCACTCCTCTCACTCTCCCTTCTTCTTCCCAGTATTTTCTCTGCCCAGAAAATCTTGTCTAACCATCAGTCAAGGAGCTGGTCCAGATGTCTCTGGCGGGTGACTCAGGATGGCGGCTCTGGGTGAGCTCTCACCGTCCACCTCACCTCTCCTCAGGCTGTGTTGTATCACCTGATGTGGTGGGTCCACAGGTGGCAGACACAACTTCGTTTAAATGAGTGCCCAGAGTTCAGCCTGCTGTGCTGACTGACCCTGTGACAGATTCTTTGTCATTTATGTCTACCCCTTTGCTGAGGACCCCTTACAGAATCACGTACCGACATCGCAACTCTGGGGCAAGCTTTGCTAAGAGGAAGAATGGCAGAGCCAGAGGACAGGGCATGGCCATTTGAACTAGCATGGAATTCCCATACCAGGGGGTGGTAGGAATCGATATAAGGTTCCCCTTGGTATCCTCAACTATCAGATTGGGAGACATGGAGTACAGAGAAATTGCAAAGAGTGTCTCCATTTCTTGACAATTCTTAGAATGCGGTTTAGAACCTAAGATCCTCCTCAGTATGAGAGAATCCATCCCTATCCCCATCTTTCCAGCAGATAAGGAATGGGATTTACTGGTCTGGATTACAGACTTGAGGGAGAAAGGAGCAGCAAACAATGAACACTCCTATTCTCTATGTATCCTCATCATCTGTTGAAGCTGGAACACCATTAATCCATTACGTCTGTGTCCCATCCTACCCATCCTAGCCATAAGTGTCCTCATCTACCCTGGGTGTGTCCTGCCGTGCAGCTGAGTTTAGCTTCACTGAAGAATCACATTTCAATAACCAGATTTCTATGTTTGTTTTTGTTTTGTTTTGATGTTTTTTTTTTTTTTTTTTGCTTTTCAAGACAGAGTTTCTCTGTAGCCCCAGCAGTCCTGGAGCTGGCTTTGTAGACCAGGCTGGCACCAAACTCAAAAAGATCTTTCTGCCTCTCCTGCTGAGTGCTGGGATTAAAGGTGTGTGTCACCACTCCTGGCCCCATAACCAGTTGCTTTGAGTACATATAGTTTTTTTTTTTTTTTTCTTTTTCGAGACAGGGTTTCTCTGTGGCTTTGGAGCCTGTCCTGGAACTAGCTCTGTAGACCAGGCTGGTCTCGAACTCACAGAGATCCGCCTGCTTCTGCCTCCCGAGTGCTGGGATTAAAGGCGTGCGCCACCACCGCCCGGCCGAGTACATATAGTTTTAATATTCCATTTTAAGAAAAAAAAAGTTAAAACTTAATTTCTTTTAGTTTCTTACTTGAGGCTTCACTCTGATGACAGGTCAGAGGACTGGATAATGGGGGGTAGAAAGTTTTTCTCCATCCAATATTATGTTTGAGGTCAGCCTGGTCTTGAACGTGAGTTCTCAGAAAGCAAGGTCTACAAGGAAAAACCTTGTCTTCAAAGCAAACAAACAAAAAAAGGAAATAAGTAATTTTGTCATCTCTTTATTGACAAATATATTCTCTAAGAAAAATTTGCATGATAGACAGGAGAACCTGAAGTATTTTCTTCTTTTTTTTGTTTTGTTTTGTCATGACACAATGTTTCAGGTATATATTTTCATGTCATTCAAATAAAACGTAAAATAATGTTCTGAATTTGAACTATAAATTTCATCTTTTTGTAGACTGTCTACTTGTACAGCCCATCCTTTGTACTCCCAAAGTAAAACTATATGTGCAGGATAAAACATTTATATCAGACTCTGTCTCAAATTCACAAAGTCAAAATTAACTTTGTCTTTCTCAGACTCAGCTACTTTCTTATTTCGTGGGTATCCTGCAATATAAAATCTCTACTCATTTAATGGGTTTATTTCTGTTAGTAAAATGTCCTTGCAACTTACTTAGCTAATTAACTTTGAACTATATGTCATCATGTCTATGTTCTATTTGGATATTTCCTTATTCAAGTAGAAGTATCAATCATTTCTCCCTACAATATTTTAGCATTTTTTCTTATCTATCATTCTATTCTATAGGTTTTGAAATGACTGTATTTTTTCACTGATGCTTCAATATATATGAATAAATTGTTTCTTTTAAAAAGATAAGTATCATAAATATGAAGAATATTTCCTAACCTTTGTTCGTATCTCAACTTTTGATGAACAGGAACAAAACCCAATGATCACAGCAGTTACAACAAGGCCATTGATTGTAACTCACTACAGATTCAATGTCAGAGAATTCATACAAAGGAGAAACCCTTCAAGTGTGAAAAATGTGGTAAGGGCCTTAGTTCTTCTAAAGCACTTTCCATACACCAGAGACTTCACACTGGAGAAAAACCCTACACGTGTAAAGAATGTCACAAGGCCTTCAATACTCGCTCATCACTTTTTATACACCAGAAAGATCATACTGATGAAAAAACCTACAAGTGTGGAGACTGTGGCAGATCATTTTACTATCTTTCAATGCTGAAACAACATAAAATAATTCATGTTAAAGAGAGCCCATACAAGTGCAAAGAATGTGGCAGGTGTTTTTTCTCATTTTTATGCCTTAGACAACATCAAGCAAGACATACTGGAAAGAAAGCATACAAGTGTGAAAAGTGTGGCAAATGCTTTTCCTTCCCTTCATCCTTTCGGCGACATCAAGCAATTCATTCTGAAGACAGTCCCTATAAATGTGCAAGAAGTAGCAAAACTCTTTCCCATTTTACATTCCTTCAAGAACATCAGACAATTCATTCTGGAAAGAAATCATACAAGTGTGAGAAGTGTGGCAAATGTTTTTACTTCCCATCATCCCTTCGGCGACATAAAGCAATTCATTCTGAAGATAATCCCTACAAGTGTGAAGAGTGTGGCAAAACTCTTTCCAGTTTTAAATTCCTTCAAGAACATCAGACAATTCATACTGGAAAGAAATCATACAAGTGTGAAGTGTGTGGCAAATGTTTTTACTTCTCCTTATCCCTTCGGCGACATAAAGCAATTCATTCTGAAGACAGTCCCTTTAAGTGTGCAGAGTGTGGCAAAACATTCTCCTATTTAACATACCTTCAAGATCATCAGACAATTCATACTGGAGAGAAAGCATACAAGTGTGAAGAGTGTGGCAGATGTTTCCACTTATCTTCATCCCTTCGGCGACATCAAACAATTCACCGTGAAGACAATCCCTACAATTGTGAGGACTGTGGTAGAAGGTTTAGCTCTTCTGTATCCCTTAAACAACATCAAACAATCCATTCAGCAAAGAGTCCTTATACCAGTGTGCATTGTGGCAAATGGTCTTCCTATTCTAGGGATCTTCAGGGTCATCAAACAGTTCACACTGGAGAGAAACCCTACAAGTGTGAAGAATGTCACAAAGGCTTTCGTTGTCTCTCATCCCTTAGTAGACACAAGAGAGTTCACACTG
>NC_022021.1:47756056-47763395 GCF_000317375.1 Microtus ochrogaster
GGAGAGAAACCCTACAAGTGTGAAGAGTGTCACAAACCTTTTCGTTGTCCTTCATCCCTTAGGAGACACAAGAGAGTTCACACTGGAGAGAAACCGTACAAGTGTGAAGAATGTCACAAAGCCTTTCGTTGTCACTCATCCTTTAGTAGACACATGAGAGTTCACACTGGAGAGAAACCCTACAAGTGTGAAGAGTGTCACAAAGCCTTTCATTATCACTCATCCCTTAAGACACACAAGAGAGTTCATACTGGAGAGAAACCCTTCAATTGTGAAGTATGTCACAAAGCTTTTAATTGTTACTCATCTTTTAGGACACACGAGAGAGTTCACACTGGAGAGAAACCCTACAAGTGTGAAGACTGTGGCAGGTGCTTTTCCTCATCTTCATCCTTTAGACGACATAAAAAAGCAAAAATTCATTCTGAAAAGAATTCCTAAAGTTGTGGGGAATGTGGCAAAAACTTTATGAATCTTAATATACGTATTCAACACATGATATAGTTAATGCAAGAGAGAAATCCAACAAATGTCTTTAAAAGTTTACTTCTTCAAACCTTCAAATGAATCAGATGATTCATTCTCACTGCAAACATCGTGAATGATGTATGATTCCCCTCTGTATGCTGTGAATATGTTCAATACCATTGGTTAATAAAGAAGCTGTGTCAACCAATGGCTTAGCAGAGTAAAGCCATGCTGGTAAATCAAACAGATATAGAAAGAGAGTAGGAAGGTTCAGAGAGATGTCATGTAGCTGCCGAAGGAGACAGATGCCAGAACCTGCTGTTAAGCCACAGCCTCATGGCAATCTACAGATGAATAGAAATGGGTTAATTTAAGATGTAAGAGTTACTTAATAAGAAACCTGAGCTAATTAGCCAAACAGTGTTGTAATTAATGTAGTTTCTGTGTGATTATTCAGGTCTGAACAGCCAGGAAACATAAGAACAGTCTCCAGTTACACATGAGTGTGTGAAGCATCACAAAATCTTTGCCAAGAAATCAGATATTATTCACCTGAAATAAATACCTAATGGAGAATAGTAATGTAGTTATTTTGGATGTCAATATCAACATGTGAGTTACAACAGCACAAATGCTATTAATGTCATCAGAGAACAGTAGAGACTTCTCATTGCTGTAACCCCCAACAGTTTGTTTAATCAGTGTGTTTGAAACTTGTCTTTATTAATGAGTCTCTCTCTTCTGTAACTATAAAAGATTGGTGAAACTTTTACCATGTCATAGCTTTGTCCATTGTTTACCCAAAATTAGTGCCCATAGAGCAATAACGTAGGAAAGGTGTGGAGTGACCAATCATTTTCTGATTGGATTCAGACCCTTTGCACAGTAGGTAACTGATGGGATGTTAAATTTGTGATATACTTGTGCTTGGATCAGTGATAAACCCGAGGGAGAATTTAATATTGGTGTTTTAATAAGTGGATTGGAACTAAATGAACCCAAGTTCTCAACTTTATACCCACAGTCAGGCACCTCTCAACCCTCACCAGAATGTATTAATTGTGTAGTAGATGGAGAAGACTACAGAGATGCAAAATAATCAAAGTGTGAAGAATATTCCTCTTTAGAGGGCCCTAATCCAAAGGTGACACCTGCATCATACATCGTAAGTGATTTCCCTTGCACACATCTAAAGCCAAAAGTTATGGAGAAGCGTTGGAAAGAATGTCAGAGCCAGGTATAGTAGATGTGTGCCCTGAAGCAGTAGAAATGTTGAGGCATTTCTAGAACAGTGAAACATTGCTAGAAATGTTAATACCATTTTATGCATGAACACCCTGTGGCTATGACTACGTGGATAACACTTACGTAAGCTGAACCACACCATACAACAAGCATGTGTGCATAAGACCCTCACTGTCTCACCTGTATTGAGGACCTACTGGCAATTGATGGCTGTTGAGGAAGACAGTCAATCCAGTTACCTTCCAGGTTCCAGTCAACTCTCCTACACCCCTAAACACTGAGGAAACACTAATAATAATAAATAAATAACAAAGAAAAAGCCCACCGAGTTGTGAGCGTAAAGTGTTTGCAAGGGTAAGAAGTAATAGGTGAAGGAATGTGGAGATTTGAGTCAAACATAATATCCATGTGTTAAATTTCCCCCAAATAAATATCATTTTAAAGATTGCTGTTTGGGGACATGTCCAAACTTGACCTGTATTAGCAGTGATCACAGTGCCTGAATCTGGCTGTCATTTCCAGAGGGTCAGCATCCTACTGGGAAGGCATCCTGAGGGAGAAAGTGAGAGGACTCCCAGAAGGGCTCAGATGCTGAGGACTAAGGAGCCCTGCATCAGTGTAACCTCCGGGAAGAGACACGGATGGCTTTGCAGAGATGAGATGCGGCCAGACTCACCTTGTATCTTCCCCTAGGCTTTGTCGTGAGCACAAGAGAGGAAAGCGGAAGAGCAGCTTCTCCACCCTCCCCTCCTACATCCACAGTGATCACAGCTGCTTTTGCTCCTGGTTATCCATCATTATTATACAAGGAAAGGAGTGTAGCAGTCAAATGAACTTGGTGGGTAGAAAGTTACAACACATCACATATTTTCTATCATTGAGTTTTGTTAAAAACTGTTTATTAACATGTAAATGTCCTCTGCACATTAGAGAAAACACAGGAAGGTGCTTCCAGCTTAAACTTCCATCACAGTTAATAAAAGAGAAAGGCTGCTACGTGAAAAGGTTCAGTTTATACAAAAATGTCTAAGATGTGGTCAGCAATGCCCCTATAAAAACATCAGGTTTGTTCAGTGTGTGTGTGAAACAGTGTTTTCTTCCTGCTTGGAGTCTCTGCAGACCTATGTATCGATTTCCTCACAACAGAGAGGGAGGTTTCCTTATGAATGGAAATGGCCTTAATGGATATACATTTGTTCCACAAGAGAATAGATATTTCAGAGCTGTGGTCTACGTGGAAGCTTCTCAAGTAGTCAACTTAAGTGTGAAGTATAACAGAGACACACTCTCAGGAGTAGATAGTATAGCAGAGACTCACAAGCTCAGGAGTAAATACAGCAAAGGCTCACACGCTCAGGAGTAGATAGTATACCAGAGACAGACACGCTCAGGAGTAAATAGTATAGCAGAGGTTCATAATCTCAGGTGGCATTTCTTATTTGTCTCTCTTTAATTTAAAACCCTATTATTTTGAAGGCAAAAACATTCACATGTGAAAATTAACAATACCTGAAAATACAGTGTTGTTGAATATTGGTTTTTTTTTGTTTTTTTTTTTTTTTTGGTTTTTCGAGACAGGGTTTCTCTGTAGCTTTGGTGCCTGTCCCGGAACTAGCTCTTGTAGACTAGGGTGGCCTTGAACTCCCAGAGATCCGCCTGCCTCTGCCTCCAGAGTGCTGGGATTAAAGGCGTGCGTTGAATATTGTTTTAACTAGGCAAAGGTGTGTTACATTTGTTTATGCTGTGCAAGATTATTTTAACTGTGTAAAATAAATAAAGTGTTACATTTGCGGCTGCTGCCTTTGTTTACAATGTAAAGATGTGTTGCATTTGTTTTACCTGCCTGTTTAAGGGACCGGATTGGTTTTATAAAAGCTGAATGGCCAATAGCTAGGCAGGAGAGGAATGGGCAGGGCTGACAAGCACAGAGAATAAATAGGAGGAGAAATTTAGGCTAGAGGAGAAGAGGAGAAGAGGATAAGGGAGAAAGGGGGGGCATGCAGGGGCCAGAAGCTGAGCAGCATGCAGACAGTCATGGAGACAGCAGGAAAGAAGTACATACAGAAAAAGAGAACAGTGACCAGGAAAACTGAAAGAGTCCTTGAGTACCACTCTGAGAACCTGTAAGTCAGAACAAGTTAACAAACACATGGACTTCCCTCAGAACTAATAAGTTATATTACAAATTGAAGAGGAATGATTGTCATGTGACCATTTTTGATATACTAGTCTCTTATATATGACTAAGGAAATAATTTGTCTTTAAACAAATCAGACAATGATGTGACCTTATAAGAATATAGGTCAAGTTACACCCTCATGCGTAATAGTAATATATGTGTGTGTGTGTGTACATGTGTGTCTGTGTGTGTGTGTGTGCTGTTAAGTCTTTTCTTTGACTGACTGACGAGCCTCGTTGCTGATGGAATAAGCCAATCAGACCAAATCAAACCAAATTAAAAGAAACCCAGGTTTAATGGATGCTAGCACACCCGGGTGGCCCCTGAGAAAACACAGAGAGGGGGAGAGAGAACCAGAATGACCACTGGGGAGGGAATGACCACGTGTTCATTCTCTGAGGGGCAGTTTAAATAGCCTGTGGGAGTGGTCTAGTCTCTCCCTGGGGAGAGATCACTGTTGGTCTTTCTCAGAAGTGGAGTTTGGACTGAGGCAACTCCCAGGGGAGGGAGCTTTGAAAAGGAACTTTCCACCTAACATTTCAAAATGGATGCCGGGAGGCCCGGGCTGAAGTCCCCAGCCAAACAGGTACAACATGCCAAAATTAAATCAATACCAGATAAACAATTTAAATAAACCTGTAACCCCCAAGGAAAGAGAAATTTTCAGCAAAAGTTTTCCAATTATAAACAAAAAGCCCAGAGCCAGATAGTTTAACCACAGAATTCTATGAGAATTTTAAAGAAAAGCTAATAATTATATCACACATATTGTTCTAAATAATAGAATCAGAAGGAACATTGCCAAATTCTTTTTACGGGTATACAGTTACCCTAATACCTGAGCCACACAAAGACTCTACTAACAAAGAGAATTACAGTCCAATTTCCCTCATGAACACTGATGCAGAAATACTGAATTAACCACTGGCAAACAGAATCCAAGAACAGACATAAAGAAATCATCCAGCATGATCAAACAGGCTTTATCCCAGAGATGCAGGGATGGGTCAACATAGGAGAATTTGTCAATGTAACCTACAATATAAATAAACTGAAAGAAAATGCCACATGATCATCCCATTAGATGCTGAAAAGGGGGCTTCTACAAAATTCAACATGATTTCTTTCTTTCTTTTTTGGGGGGTGGGATGGGGTGGGTGGTGGGTAGTTTTTGAGACAGGGTTTCTCTGTAGCTTTAGGGCCTGTAGATGAGGCTGTCCTTGAACTCATAGACACCCTCCTGCCTCTACCTCCCAAGTGTTGGGATTAAAGGCACACGCCACTACCACATAGCTCAACGTGATTTTTAATGCCATGGTAAGACTGAAATCAGAACATGTGGACCAGAAGTGACCTGTGAGCCCAATATTTCTGTCAAAGTCTTGACTCACGTTTACACATCTCTTGCTGTGGATCTGGGGGTGAGCACCAAACCGACTCTCCACAGCTGATTTGGAACCCAAACAGTAGTCACATTGTTGTTAGGAAACCACATTTTATACAGTGTTAGTCAGATCACACTTTTAGACATTGTTAGTAAGTCTCCATACCTTACAAGAACAAGGTTCTGTTTCCTAAGCCTAATGTACCTTGCCAAAAATGTTTCAACCTGTTGTGAGTTTATGACCCATGATGTCTCACAGTTTGCCTTACAAAAATAGCCTGTGATATGATTGCGATTTTGCCTTACGAAAATGTTTCTCCAGATTCCCTCCCCACATGCTGTATTTTTAATTTCTGCCTCCTCTTCTCCCCCCCCCCCCACTACTACCCAACTTAATCTTTTGTTTATAATTTTATTCTTCCTATAGGTCATTTACCTTTCTCGCAGATTTCTGGGAAATGTAGTCCTCGCAACTGTGACATCACAGACTGCCTTCCAGGAAACCCCACACTCTAGGTCTCTACTTGTATGCGTGCCCCAAAGTTGTGCGAGAGTCCCGCTTGCTGTGCATTCCCGTTGCTTCTCTGACATGGAGGTTGGTCCCGGGTGCAGGGCAGCCTGAGGCTCTGTGCGGGGTGCGGGGCCGTCTTGGAGGGAGCTGACCCGGGCTGGCTGAAGAAGCTCAGGGAGAAGCAGCCTTGTAGGTGCTGTGCTCAACTGACTGGGATGAGGGCGACAGGGACTGTGCCCTGAGTGATGGTTTCCTTAGGACGCCACGTGCAGCCCGAGTGCTCCTTGGGCTTCTGGGACAGGAGAGCATCCCGGGAGCGCGGAGTAGATGACAGTGCTGGGTCCAGGGTTGTAAGCTAAGGATGGTCAGCTGACTGCCTGCTCCTGAGAGGGAGCTGGGAGCCCCTGAGCAGCTTTGGTGGGGAAGCCGGCCTCACTAGCTGACCCATTCTCATGTGGATGATGTCGGATTTCTCTGTAGCTTTAAAGCAAACTGGGTTTCTGGTCGTTCCTTTACTTTGTTAGCCTGCCTAGTGTAACGGTCTTGACGTCTTGATTGTGTTGATTTTCTTTGACAGTTAAAGAATTAAGAAAGGAAAAATCACAGGTCACGTATGGGAAATTCTGGAAAATAACAGACAGGTCTTCTTCTGCTATAGAAAGCTTTGACTAGGGTGGAGAGAACACACATACGGCCCACACACAGAGGACCGTCTGCAGGAAGAAGGAACTGGAGAAGCTGACTCCAGGTCTCATCTCGTTTTCTTAAAGCTTTGAAAGCTCCTCTGTCCCTAATGTAGGGCGGACTAACTGTGAAAACGACAGGATGTCTGCTTGGCCCACAGTGGTTGTGTCAACGTCTTGATGTGGCCTTGAGCTTGTTGAGCTGGTCCAGAAGCAGGATCCCTAGGAACAGGAGAAAAGCTCTCATAGCCTTGTGTTACAGTGCCAGGCTTTTGTGTCAGGTCAGCGGGTGAGGAGAACTCCCAGACCTGTGTGTATTCCTGGGATTTTAGTAACCAGACCTGTGATAGAAAAGAAACGTCAGTCTCCTCTGAGGCACATCCCTGTCATCTCTGCGTTTGTGAGGGGGAGGCAGGGTCCTCTGGCCCTCCCCTGCCTCATAGCAAATTCAAGGCCAGCCTATTTTACCCAAGTCTGTGACAGGGAGCATTTCAAGATTAATGTGATAAATCATTTCTATGGTATTTTTCCCGTTTCTTACAGTGAACACCTTGACAAATCTATGCAGTCGACACTTCATTGATTTATGTGTGCTTAATTTCTGCTGACTGACTCCATATGCAATTTAAATTTAATCTCTAACAAGTTCTTGTTAAAGATTTTAATTTTGGTGCCTGCATTTACTCTGAGAGGAAGAGTTCTCTTTGCCTTGATTGAATTGTTCTCCTAATATGCAGAAATTGTTCATTCTTGCATATTAATCTGTGTTACTCTCATGGCCTGATGCGGCTTTCTTCTGTTTTTTTTTCTGGTTTCTTCCAGTTTGTTCCTTTCTTTTTTTTTCTATTTACTTCTTTTTCTTTTCTTT
>NC_022021.1:47763495-47828474 GCF_000317375.1 Microtus ochrogaster
TATAGACCAGGCTGGTCTCGAACTCACAGAGATCTGCCTGCCTCTGCCTCCTGAGTGCTGGGATTAAAGGCGTGCGCCACCACCGCCCGGCTGTTCCTTTCCTATCTAATCAGAGACTCAATTATTTCTTCATTTCCATTCTGCACTTCTTGACTTATGCGGCTACTGTGGTTACATTCCTAGGTCTTTGTCTGCAGCTGCAGCTGCAGCTGGGATGTCTTCCCCTGTCCTTACAGCAGAGGTTCCACTGTGAGCAGATGCTTCTTACAGTGAGCCAGAACAAAACCACTTCCTGCACTGTCCTGCACATGGGGCAGTGCCATATCTAACCCATAATGGAAACTAGTAGTGCTGAATTCCTGCTCTTCCAGTTTGAGTCCCATTCCCCTTGCTGACAGTCCTGTGTCTTTCCTCCCAGCCTTTTTTCACTGTATTTCAATGTCAGCGTGAGGGAAGGAGTTACCTGTGTTTACAGCTCATGCATGACCGTGCTGTGTTAGACATGTCATCTCTGGGAAACTCTGGAGCGGAGGTGCTGGGTGATGACATTCAGTTCCTGCCAATCCATCTACCTGATTATGCCAGAGACCACAGAGAGACCTTGCAAATGTTCTGAACGGGGTCAAACACAAGGCTAGACCCTTTATATAGTAGGTATGTACAGTGTAGATATGTACAGGTATGTGCTGTGTGTAACAATATTAATTAGAGAAGAATGAACAATGTATCTGAGGTAGATTATTGGGGTACATGAGAGAAACTGCAATGAGGAGATAGAGGGGGAAATGACAAATTTCAATTTAATAATTTTTCACAGAAAAATTACACTCTTGCCAATTGTGGCAATATTGGTGAAACTGGCAGTTATGTCAGGAAGACAGAGGTAAATGACACATGATCTCATCAATATGTTAAACATAATGAATTGAAACTCATAAGATAGAGATTTGTTAAACACAAAGCATTATAAGGCACAGAAGTTGGGAAATGTAATGGTTTTTTTTCCATTTACCGGTGATATCAGGAAGCAAATACTTGGACTTCCTTTTGTGGATTATCGTCTTAACTATGTAAAGAGGCTTCCGTTTGCTTGTGGAATATTGGTTTCACTGTGGAAAGATGTGCTGCATCTGTTTACCTTGTCTGCATAAGGCACCTGATTCATCTCATAGCTAAATGAGCAACACCTAGGTGGGAGGGATAAGCGGGACTTCCATGCAGAGAGAGTAAGGAAGAGGAGACTCATGGAGGCCGAGACAGAGGAGGCAGGAAAGCAGGACACACAGAGTGAAATATAAGCAAAGCCCCAAGGGGAAATGCAGATGACTAGGAACAGGTTGAATTAAGTTAGAAGAGGTAGTGGGACAAGCATAAGGTAATGGCCAAGCTTCCATGATTAAAGAGAAGTCTCTGTGTCATTATTTGGGAGCTGTTGACAACCCAAATAAAAATGTTAACTGCGCTTCCTGAAGACTGAGTGTCCTGGGACAGCGTGATGGGAGAGAGAAGCCCCGTGACTGTTTCCCAAATGCTGGATGTACCTTATGTGGGGTACATTCCGGAAGTCTGGAAGGAAGTGTTTGAGGGGTGAACATACCATACCTGAGAATCCAAAGCTTAGCCTTGAAATTATTAGAATAACATAAATTGTTCATGTTTCTTGTATTGATAAAAAGGGAAAATGATGTGTGGCTATTTTCATAGCTCATTCTGGTATGTTACTCAAAATATATGAAAAGCATAAAATCTAAAAGTAGAAAGATTTGAAATGTGAAAATACCATTAGAAATCATATTTTTCAGCCACAGCACACTTATGCACAAGTGTCATATGTGCAAAACAAGCAGATAGAAAACCTCTTTACATAGTTAAACTAATGGACCACAAAAAGGAAGTCCAGTATTTGCTTCCTGATATCACAGGTAAATGGGGAAAAAAAAACCATTACCTTTCCAACTTCTGTGACTTATAATGCTTTGTGTTAGGAAATGCTTGAGGAATACCGCAACCCTCTTCATCAGTAGCAGAGAAAAGGTCGAAAGGAAAAATGACATTAAGATCCAGAGATGTCTGCTCTATTTTAAATCCTCAAATAGTGTTGTTAGTCCTATTCTTGCCTATTTTCTCATATGATCAGATACTTAAATGATATTTACTCTGTGAGTTCTTCCCCTGGCCTGCTCCTCTCATGTCCCGTGTCCCTGTCATCTGCATCATTACTGAACTCTGCAGAAATCCTGAGCCCACAGCACAGCCAGAGCTGCTGCAGCAGACTCTGTATTTTCATTACACTTCACTGTCATGATTGTGCGCATGAACTGTTGAGAAATCCCTTCTCCCACAATGTGACTTTCTCCTGTGAGGAATACATACCTGTGTGGTGTGTAGGAGCACATGGCACCGAATGCATGTTCTGTGGCTGCATTCATTTTACATGTCTTTCTGAAATGGATCGTGTCTACCTGGGCTTACGGGCTCCTTTACCTTGTCTTCACTACCGATGTTCAGTGTGAGCTCATGTGACCACTTCAGGCATGTCTGAGGATATTACTACCTGTGTAAGAACATTTATAGCTCTCTTTCATCCTGGACAAATCCGTGATGCCTGTCTGAGGGTTCCTATTGTGCTAAAGCCCGTGATGAGAGACAGCTTGGAGAAGAAAGGGTTATTTTAGACTCCAACTCCAGGTGACAGTCCATCACTGAGAGAATTCAAGGCAGGAACCTGAGGCGTGAGGTGGAGAACAGGCCACAGAAGAACACTGCTTACTGACTCCCCGAGACTGCTTTCCTGCACCATGTAGAACTGCGTGCCCAGTGCAGACACCACCATTGTGGGCAGTGCTGTCTCATAGGAATCACTAGTTCAGAAAATGCCCCTAGACGTGGCTACAGTCTTGGTAGGAATTTTTTCAATTATTTCTCTCTTTGCAAATTGGCCCTAGCTAGTTTCAAGTTCTATTCAGCCCAAAGCCTCTTGCCATTTAAATTATTTATGCTTTTAAATAAATTAATGTGTGGTATCACTTGCTAATCTTTATTTTAGGAAATGCTGTCCTTCTGGGATGTGGCCATCGAGTTCTCTCCGGAAGAGAGGGAATGTCTGGAGCCTGCTCAGTGGAATCTGTACAGGGATGTGATGTTGGAGAATTACAGCCACCTTGAGTTCCTGGGTGAGAATCTCCTCTATAGTGACTTCTTATTTCACCATCAACATGGAGCTTCCTCACTTTGTGTGGTTTCTCATGGGAGCATCTCCACAGTCAGTTTCATATCCTTCATTTTCAGAAAAATGAAGGAGGTTGCTGTATAAAAAAAATCATTTCAGGGCTGAAGCGATGGCTCAGTTGTTAAGAGCACTGACTGCTCTTCTAGAGGATCGTTAAGTAAAAGGAAACTGCACTTTCCTTCCCAGCCACCCAGACCTGAATAATCAGACAGAAATTATGTTAATTACAACACTGTTTGGCCTGTGCGCCCAGGCAGGAAATCCCACATCACCGGCACTCCTATGGCAGCTCACAATTGTTTGTAAGCCTAAGGTCTGACAACCTCATGTTATGTGATATTTTAATTGTGTTGTGTCCTGACAAATAAAGCTTGGTTGGAGTCATAGGGTAGAACTAGCCAATAGCTGACCATAGAGATATGGAAGACTGTAGAGAGGGGAACAGGACGTGGAAAGCTGGGCTGAGACAGGAGCTCTGCCCTTCGGATGGTGGGATGGAAGAGGTAGGCGCTTCTCTGATCTTTCAGTTTCTTAGCTGATATCTGACTTCTGATTTTTTATTGATAAAAATTAATTAGATTATCAAATCAACCTCATAGAGACATACATCTGTAGAAAACACTAATGCATATGAAAAATTAATATAAATAATGAAAACAGAAAGATTCCTAACACTATTTGCTTTCATCTGTGTTTAACCTCTCCGCGATGGGTGTGTCTTTCCCTGACTCTAGTGGGACTTTTAGAAATTCAGTGGCATGAGAGGTAGAGCTCACTTTCTACTTGAAGTATTTTACAGTTCAGTTTTACTGTTTTTTTCCCTTGAAATAAAACTCACACTCTGGATATTGTAGATTCCATCTTGTGTTGTAGTGATCCTGTCTAAAAACACTTAAGGAACTGATTTTCTGCAATCATTTGTCACCTCATCTCTGTCCTTATAAGCCATGTATAGAAGGAGAAATGTCAATTCTGAGTAAAAGAACACATAAAAAACTTCTCTTTATCTATACACAGGTCTTGCTGTCCCTAAGCCACACCTGGTGACATTTCTGGAGCAAAGACCAGAGCCTTCAGATGGGGAGAGACAAGCAGCAGCCACCGTGCACCCAGGTGTGTAGGAATGAGGGGTTCAGGGGCAGAGTTGAGATCCTGAGATACAACAGAAATTCAAGCTTTACTCTGAAACATAATATTATGGGAGTCATTCTTTAGGTCTCTCCTTGTCTTTGCTGTCAAAGCACATGTCTCAGTTTTATGACGATTTAAGTCTCTTAAACTTTGGATTTCCCCAATTACAAGCTATGCTTCTAATCACAGACCTCTAAGGAGTTTCTCTGTAGCCCTAGTGGTCCTGGAGCTGGCTTTGTAGACCAGGCTAGCACTGAACTCAAAAAGATCTTTCTGCCTCTGCTTCTGAGTGCTGGATTTAAAAGTGTGTCACCACTCCTGGCCCAATATCCACTTACTTTAAGTAATCTGATTTTAATATTATTCCATAAAAAGGAAAAATTGATCTTAAATTTGTTTCAGTCTCTTACTTTAGGATTACCTCTGATGACAGGTACAGAGGACTGGATAATGGAAAGTAAAAATATTTTTCTCCCTCTAATATTGTGTTTGAGTCCAGCCTGGTTGAGATAGTGAGTTACAGGAGAGCAAGGTCTTCATAGAAAAACCGTGTCTTCTAAAACCAAAACAAACAAAAAAGGAAAGAAGTAATTTTTTCATATCTTTATTGTCTTAACCAAATATATTGTCTTAACCAAATTTGCCTCATGTATAAGTAAATCTGAAGGGTTGTTTGTTTGTTTTTTGTTTGTTTTGTTTTGTTTTGACCATGTTTCAATATGTTACAGGTATATATTTTCTGGTCTTTCAAATAAAATGTAAAATAATGTCCTGAATTTGAACTATGAATTTTGTCTTTATGTAGACTGTCTACTTGTACAGCATATCTTCTGTACCCTCAAAGTAAAACTATATTGTAAATGCAGTAAATGTTTGCATTAGACTATGTCTCAAATTTACAAAGTCAAAAATAACTTTCTCTTACCAGAACTCAGCTACTTTATAATTTATGGTATCCTGTGATATAACAATCTCTACGCATTTAATCAGTTTATTTCTCTTAGTAAAATGCCCTTGCAACTTACTTAGCTATTTAACTTTGAATTATATGCCATTATATCTATGTTCTATTTGGATGTTCCATTATTGGTGTGGGACCATTCTGTATTCTGTCAATTATGTTTTAAATAAACAGTGATTGGCCAGTAGCCAGGCCAGAAGTATAGACGGGACAACCAGACAGGAAGCAGAGGAGGGGCAATGAGAACAGGAGTGTTACAGGGAAGGAGGAAGCCCGTTCCTCCCCAGTCCTGCCCAGACACAGAAGAAGGAAGATTTGACCTCCCCTGCCAAAAAAGATACTAAGCCATGTGGCTAAGATATACTAGAATAATGGGCTAATGTAAGTTAAAAGAGTTAATAAGAAGCCTGAGCTAATGGACCAATCAGTTTATCATTAATATAGATTCTTTGTGTGATTTTCTTTGGAGCCACACGGCTGTGGTACCTGATGGGAGGACATAAACCCCAACAAGCAGGCCCACACGCGCCACTGTACCGGTTACACATTATTCTACTTAATAAAAGTATAGATTATTTCTTTGTACAATATTTTATCATTCATATGTTAGTGCCTCTAAGTTTGAAATGACTCATTTTTCATTGCTCCAATATGTATTAATAAATGTTTTCTTCTAAAAGGTAACCATTGTAAGTATGAAAAATATTTTCTAACCTTTATTAATATCTCAACGTTTGCTCTACAGGAACAATACCTGAAGATTTTAGCATTTTCTCTGAGACCATTGATTATAACTCACTATACATTCAATGCCGGAGAATTCGTACAAGGGAGAAACCTTACAAGTGTGAAAAATGTGGTAAGGCCCTTAGTTCTTCTAAAGCACTTTCCATACACCAGAGACTTCACACTGGAGAAAAACCCTACACGTGTAAAGAATGTCACAAGGCCTTCAATACTCGCTCATCACTTTTTATACACCAGAAAGATCATACTGATGAAAAAACCTACAAGTGTGGAGACTGTGGCAGATCATTTTACTATCTTTCAATGCTGAAACAACATCAAAGGATTCATTCTAGAGAGAAATCCTACAAATGCAAAGCATGCGGCAGTTGTTTCTTCTCGTTTTCATGCCTTAGACAACATCAAAGAAAACATACTAGAAAGAATTCATACAAGTGTAAGAGGTGTGGCAATTTTTTTTGCTTCATTTCATCCCTTTGGCAACATCAAACAATTTACTGTAAAGACAATCCCTACAAGTGTGTGGACTGTGGCAGAAGCTTTAAGTCTTCGTTATCCCTTAGATGACATCAAACAATCCATTCGGCACACAGTCCTTATACCTGTGTACACTGTGGCAAATTCTAGGGCTCTTCGGGATCATCAAACAGTTCACACTGGAGAGAAGCCCTTCAAGTGTGATGAATGTCACAAAGCCTTTCATTATCACTCATCCCTGAAGACACACAAGAGAGTTCATATGGAAGAGAAACCCTACAAGTGTGAACAGTGTGACAAAGCATTTCATTATCACTCCTCCCTTTGGAGACACAAGAAAGTTCATAATGGAAAGACATCCTATAAGTGTAAGAAGTGTGACAGATGTTTTAACTCATCTGTATCCCTTAGAGAACATCAAACAATCCATTCTGAAGAAACTTGTCATACCTGTGTACACTGCAGCAAAAGGTTTTCAAAGTCAAGATATCTTCAGGATCACCAAAGAGTTCATACTGGAGAGAAACCATACAATTGTGAAGAATGTCACAAAACCTCTCATTGTAATTCATCCCTTAGAAATCATAAGAGAGTTCATACTGGAGAGAAACCCTACACGTGTTGAGAATGTCACAAAACCTTTCATCATAACTCATCTCTTAGTAGACACAAGAGACTTCATCCTGGAGAGAAACCCTACAAAGGTGCAGACTGTGACAGATGCTTTTCCTCAACTTCATCCTTTTTATGACATAAAAGAAATACTCATTATGTGGAGAATCCCTAAAATTTTGGGGAATGTAGCAAAGACTTTATTAATCTTAATATCCTTATTCAACACATGATATAGTTAATGCAGGAGAGAAATTCAACACATATCTTAAAAAGTTTACTTCTTAAAACACATCAAATGATTCATTCTGGCTGCAAACTTCATGAGTGTGTTAAATGTGTTTAAATCTTTGCTAACAAATCAGGAATTTTTCACCTGGAATAGTTCATCATTTTGGGATGTCAGCATCAACATGTAACTTACAAGAGCACGGATGCTAAGAATATCATCAGAGAACAGCAGGGAGTTCTCTTTGCTGTAACTCTGAACGGTTTGTTCAATCAATGCGTTTAAAACTTGCCTTTATTAATAAGTCTCTACCTTCTGTAACTATAAATACTCCATGAATCCTTTACCATGCCATAGCTTTGTCCATTGGTTGCCCAGAATCTGAGATCTGGGCTGTAGCATAGTTACTGTTGTTTTTCTCAATGAAGTCATCCAAACTGCTCTGATATCTCCCCCTTGGTGTGTAAGAAGCTCTGCTTCTCTGAGCTAGCAGATTTTCACCCAGCATTTGAATCTATATTGATAATCCTTATTGGTAAAATAAAAGGACAGAGGCAGAGTTAAAACTGTATAAGTACTCTTGCCGTCTAAGACACCCACAGCAAGGCAGCAGCTGTGGCGGCAGAGGTGTAGCAGAATTTGAAGATACCCTGAAAACAGCCAGTGATGGAGCTAGGAAGCAGGGCCATTAAATTTAAGGAGGTCCAGATGTTCCTAGAAGGCATCCTGTCTCTAAAACCTTGTCAGTTATTAATGGCACTTTGTTAGGGTTTTCACGCCCCAACGCTGACCAATGGTTTCAAAAGCTACCTTACTCTAGCCCTCCTTATCCAATTCCAAGACAACAGGACATGAACTCCCCTGATCATGGCGTTTCCTCTTTACAAGTTCTCCCCTTCCCTGGGTACCAGGCTAACTTTGGCTCACCCACTAATTAGCGTAGTCGAAACTCGATATTAAATACTAAAAACTCTCTTGTGCTTTCGGAATCCAGTGTTGTGGAGTTTCATTTTCGGGGATATTCAACTTGGATATAGCATTTATTTATTTATTTATTTATTTATTTATTTATTTATTTATTTATTTATTTATTTATTTATTTATTTATTTATTTATTTTTAGGTTTAGTTTTGTTTTTAATTGCGTTCCTCCTAAAAAGCCATTTATGCTTCGCGCAGATTTCTGGGAAATGTAGTGCTTGCGTCTGTGACGTCACAAGGAGCCGTCCAGGAAATCTCATTCCGTCTTAGGTCTCCACCTGTATCTCTTCCTGAAAGTTGGGTGAGAGTCCTGCCTGTAGTGCATTCCTGTTGAGTCTCTGACACGGAGGTTGGTCCAGGGTGGAGCGCAGCCTGAGGCTCTGTGCGGGGTTCGGGTCCGTCTTGGAGGGAGCGGACCTGGGCTGGGTGGGAGGGCGGGAGAAGCTGCCTTGGAGGTGCTGCGCTCAACTGGCTGGGACGCCTGAGGTTGCAGGTCAGGGCTGGGGTGACGGCGACAGGGACTGTACCCTGAGTGATGGTTTCCTTAGGACGCCGCGTGCAGCCCGAGTGCTCCTTGGGCTTCTGGGACAGGAGAGCAGACTGGGAGCGCGGAGTAGATGACAGTGCTGGGTCCAGGGTTGCAAGCTAAGGATGGTCAGCTGACTGCCTGCTCCTGAGGGGGAGCTGGGAGCTCACTGAGCAGCTTTGGTGGGGAAACACACTTTTCTAGCTGACCCATACGCGTATGAATGCTGTGAGATATCTCAGTATCTTCAGAGCAAACATAGTTTCTGGCCCTTCCTTTGCTTTGTAGCCGGCCTAATGTAACGTACTTGACGTTCATGAAAAGTTTCTGTTCCCCGATAAGCCTCTCTGTTGATGAAAAGATCCGAATAAGACCAAATCAAACCGAATTTGGAAAAGTCCAGGGTTGATGGATATCAATGTTCCCTAATGGCTTTCCAGCTCTCCAAGAGGAGATAGGAAATGATGACCAGAAAACCATGTGTTTTCTGGGTGCTGTTTAAATACTTTGTGGGCGTGGTATTTAGCATCTCTGGGGAGGGAATCATCCATTGGTGGGCTTTCTCTGAGGTGGAGTCTGGACTGAGGCAACTCCCAGGGGAGTGGACTTGGGATGGATCTTTTGTCCAATCATTTCATACTCTGGTTATGTGGATGCCAGGTGCTGGGGTGAAGCCTTTACCCAAACATTTCAGGTTCTTTGGATGTATGGATACCAGGGGCTGATGTGAAGCCTCCACCCAAACATCCCAGTCTCTTTGGGTTTAGGGGCGCCTACTCAAGTCTGTTTACTTCCTGTGGTCTTGGCACTACATAGGGGAAAGGGAGTCGGGAATTGGTGGGCTCACACTCAGCGGGAGGTGTGCCTGTAGGGGCATCCAGTTACCTGCCATCCTGGAGAACTCAGGCATCTGTTCCTTAAGGGAGACGAGAAGGCAGATTGCTGGGAGAACAAATAGATGGTTATTATCGGCCCTATGTGGGGCCAGCCACAGCCACGGGAAACTGCCAGAACAGTGGGATGGAGAAGCCCCTGGGACAGGAGAGGCAGGGTGAGTGAGGGAGACAGTTTACATTGTTTTCGTTTTCTCTGTCAGTTAAAGAACACAGGAAGGAAAAAAATCCAAGGTACTACAGATCTCAGGTGGTAAGTTCTGAAAGGAAGCTGAAAGGTCTGCCAGATGAGCTGCTATCGATAGCTTTGATTAGGCGTGAGAAAACAGCTCACACACAGAGGGACTCTCTGTAGAAGCTGACTACAGGCCTCAAATTGAGGAGGTCTGGGTTTCTTTAAGGCCTTGAAAGGTCCCCCATCTGTAATGTAGGGTGGATGGACCAATAAATTACAGGGTTTCTGCTTGGCCCACAATGGTTGTGTCAACGTCTTGATGTGGCCTTGAGCTTGTTGAGCTGGTCCAGAAGCAGGGTCCCTAGGAACAGGAGAAAAGCTCTCATAGCCTTGTGTTACAGTGCCAGGCTTTTGTGTCAGGTCAGCGGGTGAGGAGAACTCCCAGACCTGTGTGTATTCCTGGGATTTTAGTAACCAGACCTGTGATAGAAAAGAAACATCAGTCTCCTCTGAGGCACATCCCTGTCATCTCTGCGTTTGTGAGGGTGTAATTCCAGGTCAGCATATGCTACCCACGGCTATGACAGGCAAGATTTCAACTTTAATGATGTGATAAATACTTTATGGTGCTTTTCCTGTTTGTTACAGTGAGCACTTTGACAAATGTATGCAGTCAACACCTTTTGATTTACAAATTATGTGTGCTTAACCTCTGCTGACTGAGCCAACATGTAACTTAAACAAAACCACTTCTTCTCCTGTCCTTCACATGGGGCACTGCATATCCGTCCAGTAAAGCAAACTGCTAATGGCGGGTCCTGCTCTTCCACAGGTCCAGTCCAGTTTCCTTGCTGACAGTCCTGTATCTTTCCTCCCAGGCTTCTTTGACTGTATTCTAATGTCAGCGTGAGGGAAGGAGTTACCTGTGTTTACAGCTCATGCATGACCTGTGCTGTGTTAGACATGTCATCTCTGGGAAAGCCTGGAGCGGAGGTGCTGGGTGATGACATTCAGTTCCTGTTGATTGATCTATATGATTATGTCAGAGGCCATGGAGAGATGTTGCAAATGACTTAAACAGGATCAAACACATACAAGTAATAACCCCAAGCAGCACCAGTTTTCATTATGTTGTCAATTCAGTTTATAAAAGTGTCCTCCATGGTGTCCTCCATAGTTATTATCAAATGCAGCGACATATTTTGAGTTGAAAGGTGTGTGTGGTTGCATGACCACCTCTCTCAATACTGGCATTCTGTTGTTCTCTCCATTGCAGCCTCTATGTGAAATTAAGTCAGGTCTATGAGAGTGCACGGCCCCAATCTGTATTGGACATACTCCACACGGTGTTGCTTTAAGAAGACTCAGAAACAATGTATGGTCCATTAAAATCTAAAAATACACCAAGGCAGATAATGTACACAGCATATTTGAAATGTATTTTTTAAAATACTTATTTATTTATTATGTATACATTAGTCTTTCTGCGTGTGTGCCTGAAGGCCAGTAGAGGGCACCAGACCTCATTACAGATAGTTGTGAGCCACCATGTGGTTGCTGGGAATTGAACTCAGAACCTTTGGAAGAACAGGCAATGTTGTTAACCGCTGAGCCATCTCTCCAGCCCTGAAATGTATTTTGAAACAAAAATTATAGTTAAATAGTTCATGTTTCCAAAGCAGGTACTATATTTTTTCTCCCATTTTTTTTTTTATGATTTAATCCACTTTCTAAGTAATAAAATTGCAAAACTTGGTATCTTGAAGCAAAAACTAGGGATTGTTTCATGCCATAGTTATGTGATTAAAGATCTAGGAGTTGCTATTTCATGATGTCTGTGGTCTGTATTTTATGCATTGTGATATGTAATCAATGGATCCGCCATTTTGAATGGAGGGTCACTATTGTTTATATCCTGACCAGGAATCCCATCCTTTCTTTGCAAATCATTTTGACTTCCAGCAATGTCCTCGTAGTCTTTAGTTTTTTGTCTGACTCTCTGACAAGTTATCTCTGAGGGAAACCAACAGGAGATGCAAGAGTTCTTGTCACATCACTCTCTCCTTTCAGTTGTTCTAAGCCTCCCTCCAAGACCAGCCTCTATTCAAGTGCCATTCCGTCTCCACCTCCCAGTCATAGTAAAAATGTGTAACAGGTTTTAATGAGTGGCAGTGTGCCTATCTTAGGCAGACATTATTTGAATTTCTTCTCTAAAGAAAATAAATTTTTCCTGTCTCAAATTTACCTGAAATGTTTGCAGTTAATTTTATTAACTAAATCCCTTCTCGTGATACCCTGTTATAGTCTCACTGCCTTCCACCCACAGCGTCTCACTGGAGATTGGCCTCAGGACAACAGACACTTGTCCTATGTAGAATGGTGGTAGCTGTGCTGGCCAATCCGGGGAGTGATTCTTTGAGTTTCTTCTTCTTTGTGCACCTTCTCAGCTTCTCTCAGAGGTTAATGTTTCCATCTTCATCTTCTCTGGGCTTTTGCCTTTCTCAGTTCCTGAAAAACCATTCAGAGGCTTAATATTTATTAGAAACTGTTTGTCCAATGGCATGGGCTTATTACTGGCTACCTTTTGCATTTAAATTAACCATTAGGGGCTGGAGAGATGGCTCAGTGGTTAAGAGCAGTGCCTGCTCTTCCAAAGGTCCTGAGTTCAATTCCCAGCAACCACATGGTGGCTCACAACCATCTGTAAAGAGGTCTGGTGCCCTCTTCAGGCATACAGACAGAATATTGTATACATAATAAATAAATAAATATTTAAAAAAATAAATTAATTAACCCATTAGTCCTTATTTTACCAGAGGCTTATGACTTTTTACCTCGCATCTTGCTTCCCTGGCAGCTACTCGTGTCCCCATAACTCCAAGCTTCTGCTCCCTGTACCTTGGCTTGGATTTCCCACCTGGCTCTATTCTGCCTGGCTATTGGCCAAATCTGCTTCTTTATTAACCAATGGAAATAAGACATAACACATAGAAAGTTTAACTATGGACAAAGATTTTCCATTTGTTTATGGAATATTTGTCTATCTATGGAAAGATGTTTTGCGTTTGTTTACCTTGCCTGCCTAAGGGACCTTATTCTTCTAATATGAAGCTAAATAGCTGATAGCTAGACAGGAGGTATATGCAGGACTTCCAGGCAGATAGAGAAGTAAGATGAGGAGGAATCATGGAGACAGGGACAGAGGGAATTGCCAGTGGACAGACAGACTGACAGAAGAAGCAAGAAAGTACGACATACTTTGTCGTATGAAAGAAAAGCAAAAGCCCCAAGGCAGAACATAGATGAATAGAAAGAAACAGGTTAAATTAAGCTAGCTGGAGAGATGGCTCAGAGGTTAAGAGCACTGACTGCTCTTCCGGAGGTCCTGAGTTTGATTCCCAGCAACCACATGGTGGCTCACAACCATCTGTAAAGAGATCTGGTGCCCTCTTCTGGCCTGAGGGCATACATGGAGGCTGAACACTGTGTATATAATAAATAAACAAATCTTTAAAAAAAAAAAAAGAATTAGTGGAAGCTAGGCAGCGGTGGTGCACGACTTTAGTTCCAGCACTGGGGTGGCAGAGACAGGGAGATCTCTATGAGTTCGACAGGCTTCAAAGCTACAGAGAAACCCTGTCTTGAAAAACCTAAATAAATAAGTAACTAAATAAATAAAGGGAGCCGGGCGGTGGTGGCGCACGCCTTTAATCCCAGCACTCGGGAGGCAGAGGCAGACGGATCTCTGTGAGTTCGAGGCCAGCCTGGTCTAGAAGAGCTAGTTCCAGGACAGGAACCAAAAAGCTACGGAGAAACCCTGTCTCGAAAATCTAAATAAATAAATAAATAAATGGGTTATTTTGGGACAAAAATAAGCTAAAGTCCAAACTTTTATAATTAATAAGAAGTCTTGGTGTCATTACCTGGGAGCTGTTGTTGATGCACAGAAAAATGCCAACTGACCTTCCTTAACAGAGCATGCTCTGGAGCAGGGTGGTAGGAGAGAGAAGCCCCAGTAACGTTGTTCCAAATGCTGGATGTGCCTTATGTAGGGGACACAGAAGCCTGGAAGATAGTGTTTGAGGAGGTAACCATACCATAGCTGAGGAAGAGAATCCAAAGCTTAACCATGAAATTATTACAAAATCCCTTACTATTACATAAACTGCTGATATTCCCTCTATTGATAAAAAGGAAGAATGATGTGTGACTGTTCTCATAGATCATCCTGGGACATTACTCAAATATATGAAAAACAAAATCTAAAATTAGAAAATTTTTAAATAAGAAAATAGCATCAGCAATTATATTTCTCACCTGTCTTATAGTTCTCATCAGAACACGGATGCTCAGTTATCTTATGTGCAAAACCTGCTTGAGGAATACCGCAACCCGCTCCATCAGTACTTTTCAGAGAAGAGGTAGAAAGGGGAAATGACGAAAACATCAACTGATGTGGATTCTATTTTAAGTTCTCAAATAGTGTTGTTAGTCCTATTCTTGCCCATTTTCTCATATGATCAGATACTTAAATGATATTTACTCTGTGAGTTCTTCCCCTGGCCTGCTCTTCTCATGTCCCATGTCCCTGTCATCTGCATCATTACTGAACTCTGCAGAAATCCTGAGCCCACAGCACAGCCAGAGCTGCTGCATCAGACTCTGTATTTTCATTACACTTCACTGTCATGATGGTGCGCATGAACTGTTGAGAAATCCCTTCTCCCTCACCGTGACTTTCTCCTGTGAGGAATGCATACGTGTGTGGTGTGTAGCAGCACATGGCACTACATGCATGTGCTGTGGGTGCATTCATTTTGCATTTCATCAGTCTCAAATAGATCATGTCCAACTGAGCTTATAGGATCTTTTTCCTTGTCTTTCCTTTTGATGGTCAGTGTGAGATGATGTGACCACTTCAGACATGTCTGAGGAATATTACTACCTATGTAAGAGACATTTCTAGCTCTCTTTCATCTTGGACCAGATCTAGATTTGTGTGCACAGACACATGATACCTGTGTTAGGGTTTCTACTGCTGTGGAAAAGACCATCATGAAAGACACCTTGGAGAAGAAAGGGTTTATTTCATATGCCTACTTCAGAAAACAGTCCATCACTGAGGGAAGAAAAGACCAGAGGCAAGAACTGGAGAACAGGCCTCAGAAGAACACTGCTTACTGACTCCCCTAGACTGCTTTCCTGTACCATAGAGAACTGTAGTCCTGCCAGGCAGTGGTGTCGCATGCCTTTAATCCAGCATTTGGGAGAAAGAGGCAGGAGGATCTCTGTGAGTTTGAGGCCACACTGGTCTACAAGAACTAGTTCCAGGACAGGCTCCCAAGATAAACCCTGTCTCAAAAAAAGAAAAAAATTGTGTGCCCAGTGCAGGCAGTACAAATAATAGGCTGTGATGTCTCATATCAATCACTAGTTAAGAAAATGTCACCGTAGACATGGTCTCTTCTCAAAGTGGCTGTAGCTAGTTTCAAGTTGATAGGGTAAATATGAAGCACAATGCATGTTGGTATTTATAAATTAATGTGCACAAACATTTAATTACATTAATGTGCGCAATCATTCACTGATCTTTATTTCAGGAAATGCTCTCTTTCTTGGATGTGGCCATCGAGTTCTCTCTGGAAGAGAGGGAATGTCTGGAGCCTGCTCAGTGGAATCTGTACAGGGATGTGATGTTGGAGAATTACAGCCACCTTGAATTCCTGGGTGAGCATCTCCTCTATAGTGACTTCTTATTTTACCATCAACATGGAGCTTCCTCACTTTATGTGGTTTCTCATGGGAGCATTTCAACAGTTTCATATCCATTGTTTTTAAAATAATTATTAAGATCGCTACATTAAAAGTCATTTCGGGGCTGGAGAGATTAGATTGCTCAGTTGTTAAGAGCACTGACTGTTCTTCTAGAGGACCATTAAGTAAAAGGAAACTGCTCTTCCCTTTCCGGCCACCCAGACCTGAATAATCAGATAGAAACTATAATAATCACAGCACTGTTTGGCCTGTGAGCCCAGGCAGGAAATCCCACATCACCGGCACTCCTATGGCAGCTCACAATTGTTTGTAAACCCAAGGTCTGACAACCTCATGTTATGTGATGTTTTAATTGTGTTGTGTCCTGACAAATAAAGCTTGGTTAGAATCAGGGGATAGAACTAGCCACCAGCTGACCATAGAGTTATGGAAGACTGTAGAGAGGGGAACAGGACGTGGAAAGCTGGGCTGAGACAGGAGCTCTGCCTTTTGGACGGTGGAATGGAAGAGGTAGGACGTCACTGCTGCTTCTCTGATCTTTCATTTCCTTAGCCGATATCTGACTCTGTATTTCTCATTGATAAAGATTACTAAGATAAACATATCACCCTCACATAGACATACATGAAGGCGAAACACCAGTGTATATGAAAAATTAAAATAAATTATGGTTTAAAAAATAATCATTTTGCCGGGCGGTGGTGGCGCACACCTTTAATCCCAGCACTCGGGAGGCAGAGGCAGGCGGATCTCTGTGAGTTCGAGACCAGCCTGGTCTACAAGAGCTAGTTCCAGGACAGGCTCCAAAGCCACAGAGAAACCCTGTCTCGAAAAACCAAAAAATAAAAAATAAAAAAAAATAAAAAAAAATAATCATTTTACTGTTTGCTTCATTCTGTGTTTGATCTTTCTCTGTTAAATGTACATTTCCTTCACTCTAGTGGGACTTTTAGGAATTTGGTGGCATGAGACATGGAGCACACTCTTTAATTGAAGTGTTTTACCATTCAGTTTTACTGTTTCTCCCCTTGAAGTAAAATTCATATTTTTTTCTTTTTTCTTTTCTGTTTTTCCCCCCTTTGGTTTTTTGAGGTAGGATTTCTCTCTGGTTTTAGAGCCTGTCCTGGAATTAACTCTTTTTTTTTTTAAATATTTATTTATTTATTAGGTATACAATGTTCTATCTGTGTGTATGTCTGCAGGCCAGAAGAGGGCACCAGACCCCATCACAGATGGTTGTGAGCCACCATGTGGTTGCTGGGAATTGAACTCAGGACCTTTGGAAGAACAGGCAATGCTTTTAATCACTGAGCCATCTCTCCAGCCCTGGAATTAACTCTTATAGACCAGGCTGGCCTCAAACTCACAGAGATCCACCTGCCTCTGCCTCCCCAGTGCTGGCACTAAAGTCATGAGCCTCCACCATCCGGCTCCTTCATGTGTTGTAGTGATCCTGTCTGAAAACACTTAAGGAACTGATTGTCTGCAATCATTTGTCACCTCATCTCTGTCCTTACAAGCCATGTACAGACAGGGACATGTCAATTCGTGTGCAAGAACACATAAACAAACTTCTTGTCTTATTCTATACACAGGTCTTGCTGTCCCTAAGCCACACTTGGTGACATTTCTGGAGCAAAGACCAGCGCCTTCAGATGGGAAGAGACAAGAAGCAGCCACCGTGCACCCAGGTGTGTAGAAATGAGGGGTTCAGGGGCAGAGCTGAGATCCAAAGATCCAATAGAAAGTGAGGCTTTCCCATGTGCCTTGAAACATGATACCATGGGAATCAGTCTTTAGGTGTCTCCTTCAGGTCTTTGTTGTCAGAGTACATGTCTCAGAGGTTTATGAGGGTTTAAGTCTCTTTGGATTTCCCAGTAACAAGGTAACAAGCTGTGCTTCTGTTTATAGTGATCTCCAAGGTTTTCCTTTTTGTTGAGTCTCCATTGTAATGTAAGACACAGGGAAATAGAAATCAGTCCTGCTATGACCGAGAGTCATTTATTTAGAGATGTTGAGAGCAGACTCATGACAGAAAGATCTCTACACAAAAACAACCACAGTGGGTTAATAAAGGCAAACCCACAATTCCATCACAGAGAGGCAGGCAGAGAAAGAGGCTCAATGGTGTCAGTTCTGTTGGTCAGAACAATTGGGAGTTGGAAGCATTGGATAAAACTCAGAGCAACCAAATGTAATTTGGACAGTCCAATTCCAACTGGTCTTAGGGAAGAGTCAAAGTATTCACACATTGTGTACAGGGGATTTATTTGGCCATTAGGGACACTAATTTAACATTGCCTGTTTGCCTTTTTTTTTTAAACAACTTTACCACCAGTTGGTTCAGCAGGTCCTGACCATTAGATGTAGTAAGAGTAGGACAGGGTGACCTGCAAGGCCTTGGACTGTTGATTCAGAGATGCCCATCAAATCGGTTATGGGTACAGTGTTTGTGTGCTTCTCGTTCACGGCAGTTAGTAGATTTAGGCCTATTAGTAAGTTATAAGGCTTCATTTGTTTTTCTCTTTCAAGTTAATCTCTTTATCATGTACAAAGATATTATTTGGATATATACCCAGTCACAACTTGTTAAAGAAATCATGAACTTTTATATGTGAATCTGGTTTTTCCAGATACATCAGTACTAGTAATATATTTTATTTCAGGTACATTCAGGGTATACACTGTGGCTAGATCTAGAGGAAACATTATGGCTAATATTACCATGAGTCCAATTGAACAAAAAGATCTTGTGGTCAGTTCTTCTTCAGGTCTCCTGTTGATTCTCAAATGTCCTTAGTGTATATTTTAATTAGCTTCTGTGTTTTTAATGGGATCATGACTGATGAATTTAGGCAATGTTTTTCATCAGCAACTCGATGGATCAGGCCTTTGCGGCCAGCTGCTCCCCAATAACCACACAAAGACTTTATATTAATTGTAAGTGCTCAACTGACAGCTCATGCTTATGAGAAATTAGGTCTTGCATTTTAAATTAACCCATATGTCTTATTGATACTCTGCCACGTGGCAGGACCTTTTCTTCATACAGCATGTTTATTGCTGGCTTCTCAGAATCCTGGCCCCTGCTCTGACTGTGGCTTGCTAATGCCAGGATTTGGTCAGCCCCCAAAATCCTGCCTAGCTATAGACCAATCAGCTTTTTATTAACAATAAAACAACACATCTTCACAGTGTACCGAAAGATTATTCCATAGCGTTTTCCACATGGAAAATATATAACGAAAGTATACATATAAAAATAGCCTCTCATGTTCTTGAAATAAAAACATAACCTCTCTCCCAAAGTAACAAACTTCTGTTTTTCTTTTAAAGTCAAGACATGTGAAAACTACATCGGTTGCTTTAATCCAGCAGTTTTCACAATCCAGTAAGTCTCAGCTGCTCTCATTTCTTCATTAGCAGTCAGAAAATCTACAGACAACACAGTAACACATGGATTCCAGACACTCTGTGCATTTTACTACTTTGTGTGTCTTTTTTCTTTTATATTTATTCCCTTTTTAAGGACTTTTACTTTATTTTAAAAGTATGTATATATTTATTGTAACGGTCTCTACCATTTTTTTCTTTCATGAGACTTTGCACATTTTTATTTTTATTTTTTCGAGACAGGGTTTCTCTGTGGCTTTGGAGCCTGTCCTGGAACTAGCTCTGTAGACCAGGCTGGTCTCGAACTCACAGAGATGCTTCTGCCTCTGCCTCCCGAGTGCTGGGATTAAAGGCGTGCGCCACCATCGACCGGCGACTTTGCACATTTTTAAACACACTGTACCCATTTACAGATTTTTTTTTCTATCTAAATCTATTTTTCTGAGCATCTGTAACCTTTTCTGTCCACATGAGCAAAACCCTAAACCTGCCACCCACTGAAGTGGTGGAGCTCAAGTCGGTGGCTCAAATCTTTAGGCAGCCACCAGGGGGAGCATCTCTGTACTGCAGGCCGCATGAGAGACACAATACCAGGAAGGTGCATTGGTAGGGTTTTTCTGGGGTTCCTATTTGGAGTTCTGGCCAGAACATTTTTTTAAAAAGTACACCATTTCACTAACCAAGTTGGAACCATCTTGAGCAGCTGGTACCCAAAACAGATCTTATAGTAGCATCATGGTGTCCTATCAACCAGGTGGAGTTATTGTTGTGGGGTCCCATGTTCTTCTTGAAAACCTCAAAGATTACTGCAGGTAAATTCATTGTTCATTGTAGAAAACTTAATATTATTTATATAGACATATGCAGACATAAATATTCAGTGAAAAGTACGATAGAGACAAAAATAGGTATGAAGAAAACTAAAATTTTTTCTAACTTTTTTCTTTCTGTCCCATATCATGGCTCCTGTCATAAGACAGAAACTCTGAATTTTTATTTTAACAACATGCTAAAATTTAGAGAAGGACAGAGCCAGTATCCAACTCCAAAGCCAGCTTTGAATTTTTAAGTGAATCATGATTATTATCTTAGTTTATGTTTTGAGATTCTTACCCTCAGATGACATGTTCTCATAAGTCATAATTCTCTCTGCTTGATGAGCCTATCTAGAGAATTATTTTTTCCTCTTTAGGCATCTAGATGTTCAAGGTCTCTTTACCCTTTAAAGATGAGTATTTTCCTGCAAAGACAAGAACAGAACCGTGCCCCAAACCTCATGAGGTCTCCTTACCACCTGTATGGCTGTCACCATTGTGGATGAGCTGTCATTTCTCTTTTTTAAGAGGTTGTTCCTTTTCAAAGTGAATCTTTATTAATTTCGATGGTATCCATAGTTTTTCTTCTGTGGAAACAAGAGCGAAACCCCTTCCCCAACATAGCACATCCCCTGGTTTCCATTGTGAAGTCAACACATCCTTAATATACACCAGCTGATTTAATTCAGAAGACTTTTCTATTATCCAATATCTCTCTGCTACTGTTGTCCCTTTCTCATTAGCGTTAAGAAAATTTAAGTTTAGTAAAGCATTATGCAATCTATTTCTGGGGCTATTTTCCATCCCTTTCTGTTGGTTTAACATATCCTTTTATATTTCAATTTGGTCTTTCTATAACTGCCTGACCTGTAGGATTGTGTGATATACCTATAATATGCTTAATATTATGATGAGCAAAAAACTGTTTCGTTTTCTTAGAGACATATGCTGGACCATCATCTGTCTTTATTTGTGTAGGTATACCCATGGTGGCCATAACTTCTAATAAATGTGTGATTACTGAATCAGCCTTTTCTGAGCTTAAAGCAGTTGCCCATTGAAAACCTGAATAGGTCACGCCCCAGAGGGTGGGTAACTTGAAGGCTACTGGTGGTAGGAACACAGCAGGGTGGGCCAAGTTTGATTGCCATTTGTAGGTGGAGTTTTCTGTTCTAAGAGATGCTCCAGAAAAACCAAACCAGGGGCTTTTTGTTGGTTGTAAATAGTCAGTAGCTTGGGTTCATTTTTTTTTAAATATTTATTTATTATGTATACAATATTCTGTCTGTGTGTATGCCTGCAGGCCAGAAGAGGGCACCAGACCTCATTACAGATGGTTGTGAGCCACCATGTGGTTGCTGGGAATTGAACTCAGGACCTTTGAAAGAGCAGGCAGTGCTCTTAACCACTGAGCCATCTCTCTAGCCCCCAGCTTGGGTTCATTTTTAAGTAGCTCTTACTCTTTAAATAAAACCATTGTTCTTATCTACCCTCTGTCGCCTGGCGGTTCCTTCTTTTAACACAGTATGTTCATCTTTTTTCTGTGTCTGCCAACTGTGGAGGCCCATCTACGTGTACTTTTATCCACCTTGCCTGAAGGTCATGGAGTTTTAACTTGTTCAGCGTCGTTGAGAACAAGTGTGGCCACACATCCTGACCTAGGGTGTGGTCACTTGGTGTTTTTGATATTAAGGTGGTCCATACAGTTAGACATACTCCAACCTGACCAATGTTCAGGATATTGAAGCATTCGTCTGTTCCTTCTCTTGAAATAAGAGGTTTGTCCTTGTGAGTAACTGTCTTCTGGATACTTGGTCTTGGGTGGGTTTACTGCCTAAAGAACAGAATGCTTAAGTCTTGATGCCTCAAAGTAATGAAATAAAAACTATTCTATTTGCCCTACGTATCCGTTTTCCTCTCTCCCTGTGGTATTGGGGAATAAACGTGGATGGAAAATGAAACACAGGCTGATTTCAGTATTTACTGGAAGTCTCCCCTGGGTGCTAGCCTATGTTTTCTGTTTTATTATTTTCATTCGTGTCTGCATTCCCTTCGCTTATTTCCCAGTTCCTGTGCCCGTACCCTGGTAGGTGGTATACCACTTGAAGCTGGTCTCTGACAGCTGGCCACTCCTCTTACTATTCCCTTCTTCCCAGTATTTTCTCTGCCCAGAAAATCTTGCCTAACCATCGGTCAATCTGCTTTTATTAACAATGGGAGTACTACGTATTCATATTGTACAAAAGAGTGTTTCACAGCTGAAGAGCTGGTCCAGATGTCTCTGGCAGGTGACTCGATGGCGGCCCTGGGTGAGCTCTCCCAGTCCACCTCACCTCCTCCTCGGGCTGTGTTGCTTTCGTTACCGGATGTGGTGGCTCCTCGCTTGGCACATGAAACTTAGTTAAACTTAGCTTAACTTTGAAGACATGGACAGAGGACTGTAAAATGGAATTTAGAAATTTTTCTCTCCCTCCATGATAGTGTTTGAGGCCATCCTGGTCTCGATAATTCGTTCAAGTTCAGCAAGGTCTACACCGAAAAAACCTTGGCTTCAGGGAAAAAACAAAAAACAAAACAAAACAAAAAAATGAAAGAAGTAATTTTGCCATCTCTTTGATAAATATATTGTCTATGCAAAATTTGTATGATATGCAGAAGAACCTAAAATATTTTTTTTGTTTTGGTTTTTTTCATGATTCGACATGTTTCAAGCATGTATTTTTCTGTCATTCAAATAAAACGTAAAATAATGTCCTGAATTTGAACTATAAATTTCAGCTTTATGTAGACTGTCTACTTGTGCAGCATATCTTTGGTACTCCCAAAATAAAGCTATATGTGCAGGATAAAACATTTGTATTAGACGATGTCTCAAATTCACGAAGTCAAAATTATCTTTGTTTTTCACAGACTCAGCTGCTTTCTAATTTCCTGGGTATCCTGTGATATAAAATCTCTATTCATTTAATGGGTTTACTTCTGCTAGTAAAATGCCCTTGCAACTTACTTAGCTACTTAACTTTGAATTATATGCCATTATGTCTATGTTCTATTTGGATGTTCTCTTATTCTACTAGTAGTATAGGTCATTTCTACCTACAATATTTTATCATTTATTCTTATTTATATTGTATATGTTTTGAAATGACTGTAGTTTTTCACTGATGCTTCAATATGTACAGAAAAGTTTGTTTTTTTTTAAAGATAAGCATTGTAAGTATGAAGAATATTTCCTAACCTTTGTTCATATCTCAACTTTTGATGAACAGGAACAAAACCCAATGATCACAGCAGTTACAACAAGGCCATTGATTGTAACTCACTACAGATTCAATGTCAGAGACTTCATACAAGGGAGAAACCCTACAAGTGTGAAGAGTGTGGTAAGGGCCTTAGTTCTTATAAAACCCTTTCCATACACCAGAGACTTCACACTGGAGAAAAACCCTACACGTGTAAAGAATGTCACAAGGCCTTCAATACTCGCTCATCACTTTTTATACACCAGAAAAGTCATACTAATGAGAAATCCTACAAGTGTGAAGACTGTGGCAGATCATTTTATTATTCTTCAATGCTTAAGCAACATCAAAGGATTCATTTGAGAGATAGCCAACACAAGTGCAAAGAATGTGGCAGGTGTTTTTTCTCATTGTCATGCCTTAGACAACATCAAGCAAGATATACTAGAAAGAAATCATACAAGTGTGAGAAGTGTGGCAAATGTTTTTACTCCCTTTCATCCCTTCGGCAACATCAAGCAACTCATTCTGAAGACAGTCTCTATAAGTGTGCAGAGTGTGGCAAAACTCTGTCCAGTTTTAAATTACTACAAAAACATCAGACAGTTCATACTGGAAAGAAATCATACAAGTGTGAGAAGTGTGCCAAATGTTTTTACTCCCGTTCATCCCTTCGGCGACATAAAGCAATTCATTCTGAAGACAGTCTCTATAAGTGTGCAGAGTGTGGCAAAACGTTCTCCAGTTTTACATACTTTCAAGATCATCAGACAATTCATTCTGGAAAGAAATCACACAAGTGTGAAGTGTGTGGCAAATGTTTTTATTTATCCTCATCCCTTCGGCGACATAAAGCAATTCATTCTGAAGACAGTCCCTTTAAGTGTGCAGAGTGTGGCAAAACGTTCTCCAGTTTTACATATTTTCAAGATCATCAGACAATTCATACTGGAGAGAAAGCATACAAGTGTGAAGAGTGTGGCAGATGTTTCCACTTATCTTCATCCCTTCGGCGACATCAAACAATTCACCGTGAAGACAATCCCTACAATTGTGAGGACTGTGGCAGAAGGTTTAGCTCTTCTGTATCCCTTAAACAACATCAAACCATCTATTCAGCAGACAGTCCTTCTGCCCCTGTACATTGTAGCAAATGGTTTTCCTATTTTGGGGATCTTCAGGATCACCAAACAGTTCATACTGGAGAGAAACCCTTCAAGTGTGAAGAATGTCACAAGGCCTTTCAATGTCCCTTATCCCTTAGTAGACACAAGAGAGTTCACACTGGAGAGAAACCCTACAAGTGTGAAGAATGTCACCAAGCTTTTCTTTGTCCCTCATCCCTTAGTAGACACAAGAGAGTTCATACTGGAGAGAAACCCTACATGTGTGTAGAGTGTCACAAAGCCTTTCGTTATCACTCATCCCTTAAGACACACAGGAGAGTTCACACTGGAGAGAAACCCTTCAAGTGTGAAGAGTGTCACAAAGCCTTTAATTGTCCCTCAGCTTTTAGGACACACAAGAGAGTTCACACTGGAGAGAAACCCTATAAGTGTGAAGAATGTGGCAGGTGCTTTTCCTCATCTTCAAACCTTAGACGACATAAAAAAGGAAAAATTCATTCTGAAGAGACCCCATAAAATTGTGGGGAATGTTGTAATTCTTAATATCCTTATTCAACATGATATATTTAACACCAGAGAGAAATCCAACAAATGTCTTTAAAAATTTTCTTCCTCAAACTTTAGAACACACCATATGATTCATTCTGACTGCAAATGTCATGTGTGATGTAGGATTCCCCTCTGTAAGCTGTGAATATGTTTTATTACCATTGGTTAATAAAGAAGCTGCATCAGCCAATAGCTTTGCAGAGTAAAGTCAGGCAGGAAATACAAATAGAGATATATAGAGAGAGTAGGAAGAGTCAGAGAGATGCCATGTAGTTGTCAAAGGAGACAGATGCCAGAACATACTGCTAAGCCACAGTCTCAGGGAGATACTCAGATAAATAGAAATGGGTTAATTTAAGATGTAAGAGTTACTTAATAAGAAGCTTGAGCTAATTGGCAATGAAGTGTTTTAATTAATATGGTTTCTGTGTGATTATATGTGTCTGGGTGGCCAGGAATCATACAGTCTCCAGTTACACATGAATATGTGAAGTATTGTAAAATTGTTCCCAAGAAGTCAGCTAACCCAACCTAGGAACTTCTATCTCTACCTCACTGTGATGGGGTTCCGAGCTAGCTTGCAATAAAACCTTGCTTTTTGCAGTCTGTATTTCTCTGATTTCTGGTGGTTTCTCTGGGGGTCATGATCTCTGGGGGGCACAACAGTATGCACACCATTTACTCAGGAAAATGTTTTTCCAGATGCCTTGGTGATCCTTCCCCACATGTGTGGAGACCCGAAGAAGCCAAAGGTCAGAGAGTTTGGGTCTTGTTTCTAGGTCATTCTAGTTATTGTGTTGCTACCTCAAACAAAGGTCCCACCTAGTTGTAAATCAGAGAGTTCTGCTCTCTCAAGGCTATTGTCAACAGGTCTGGCTAATTGCCAGACCCTGTGCTCCTGGAACAGTGAAGTAGTTTGTTCCTAAGGTCCCACCAAGTTCCATTCTCTTTACGGAAATAACTTGCGATTCTACCCAGGTAGTGGTTTGGTCTTGTGTGTGAGCCTGATGAATGTAGCCCCTGACTTTCAATTACTATGTTCATTTCCTTATTTCATGTTAATGCAGACTTTTGCCTTACTCCTGCCTTGGGGGTGTGGCCAGGGGTATATCAACAGTTGTAAGTTAAACGCAGGCAAATTTTCAGTACTCACTGAAAAATTCCCTCCCAATACTATACTATATGTTTCTGCGTTTTATTATTTTCATTCACATCTTCATATTTACTGTATTTCTGAATTCCCATGCCTCCTATCCTGGAGAAAGGTATTTTTCTCAAGGCTGGCCCCCGACACAGATAATATCTTATTGAATTTTTTGCTTCTGTGAGGACCTGACTTTGCAAACTCAGTTTTAAAGGAGCTTCATCTTAAGCCGTATAACAAACGGCCCCAGAAATGTGCTGCGAGAGCAGAATTTGAACAGATACCCGGGAAATAGCTAACTACGGAGCAGGGAGCAGGGCTATTAAATTTAAAGAGTCCCGGATGTTCCTAGGAGGCATCCTGTCCCTGAAACCTCGTCAGTTATTAATGGTCCTTGGTTAGGGTTTTCACGCCCCAAAACTGACCAATGGTTTCAGAAGCTACCTTACCCTATGCCCTCCTTGGCCAATCCCTAGACGACAGGATATGATCTCCCCTGATTTTGTCATTTCCTCTTTAAACATTTTTTTTTTTTTCTTCCCTGGGCTCCAAGCTGCACTTAGCCTCACCCACTCCTTTGATGTGGTGGAAATGAAGTCCAAGCTCGACATTGAATATTAAAAATCTCTTGTTTTTTTGCATCGGAATCCGGTACCGGGGAGTTACATGTTGGGAAACGATTAATGTGGGGATAGCACTTCTTTTTGTTTTATTTAGTTTAGTTTCGTGTATAATTTCATACCTCCTAGAGGCCATTTGTGCTTCGCGCAGATTTCTGGGAAATGTAGTCGCCGCGTCTGTGACGTCACAAAAGCCAGGCAATCCCATTCCTGCTTCGGCCTCCACGTGTGCGTCTTCCCCAAGAGGCCCGTCTGTTGCACGTTCCGGTTGCATCGCTGACATGGAGGTTGGTCCAGGGTGCAGCTCAGCCTGAAGCACTGTGCGTGGTGCGGGGCCGTCTTGGAGGGAGCGGACCCGGGCTGAGTGAGAGGGCGGGAGAAGCTGCCTTGGAGGTGCTGTGCTCAGGTGCAACCTGAGGTTGCAGGTCAGGGCTGGGGAGAGGAAATAGGGACCGTGCTTTGACTGATGGTTTTCTTAGGACCCCCGTGCAGCCCGAGACCGCCTTGGGCTTCTGCTTGGTAGCGCGGAGTAGTGCGAGGTCCAGGAGGTCCAGGATTGCAAGCTAAGGATGTTCAGCTGACTGCCTGCTCCTGAGGAGGAGCTGGGAGTTCACTGAGCCGCTATGGTGGGGAGGCATGCATCACTAGCTGACCCATTCTCCTATGGATGCTATGAGATTTCTCAGTATCTTTTATATATGGCTTTTCGAGACAGGGTTTCTCTGTAGCTTCGGAGCCTATCCTAGAACTATCTCTTGTAGACCAGGCTGGCTTCGAACTCACCAAGATCCACCTGCTTCTGCCTTCCGAGTGCTGGGATTAATGAAGTGTACCACCACCGCCCATCTGAGATTTCTCAGTATCTTTCGAACAGTCGTGGTTTCTGATCTTTCCTTTACTTTGTAACTGGCCTAAATGTATGGTCTTGAGGTTTATGAAAAATTTTTATTCTCCAATAAGCCTCTCTGCCTATGCAATAATCTGAATCAGACCAAATCAAACCGAATTAGGCAAAGCCCAGGTTTAATGTATACCAATGCTCCCTGATGGATTTCCAGCCCCCCAAAGAGAGGAGATAGGGAAGAACCACTGGAAAACCATGTGTTTGTCCTCTAGGGTGCTGTTTAAATACTATGTGGATGTGGTATTGAGCATCTCTGGGGAGGGGTCATCGTTTGCTGTGCTTTCTCGGAGGTGGAGTCTGGACTGAGGCAAGTCCCACAGGAGGGGGCTTGGGATGGATCTTCCACCCAAACATTCCTGACTCTGACTATATGAATGCCAGGGGCTGAGGTGAAGCCTTAACTGAAATATTCCAGATATATGGATGCCAGGGGCTGAGATGGAAGTTCCACCCAAGCATCCCAGACTCTTTGGTATAGGGATGCTGACTAAAGTCTGTCTTCTTCCTTTAGGCAATTGGTTGATGTAGGGGAGAGGAGAGTCAGGAGTTGGTGGGCTCACACTCAGCTAGAGGTGTGGCTGGAGAGGCATGCGGTTCACTGCCATCATGGAGACCTTAGACATCTGTCTGTTAAAGGAGATGGGAAGGCAGATTGCTAGGAGAAAAAAATAGATTGTTATTATCGACCTTACGATTGGGGCCTGCCATGGGAAACTGCCAGGAGAGGGATGGAGAAGCGCCCTGGCACAGGAGAGGCAGGTGAGTGAGGGAGACAGTTACCTTGTGTTCATTTGCTCTGATGGCCAAAGAACTAAGAAAGGAAAAATATCTGAGGGGCCTCAGGTCTCTGGCAGTAAATTCTGGAATGAAGCAGCAAGGTCTGCCAGGACCAGCTGCTATAGAAAGCTGTGACTAGGGTGGAGAGAACACACATACAGCCCACACACAGAGGACCCTCTGCAGGAAGAAGGAACTGGAGAAGCTGACTCCAGGTCTCACCTTGAGGTCTGGGTTCCCTTAAAGACTTGAAAGGTCCTGCATCTGTAATGTAGGGTGGAGTAACTGTGAAAACGACAGGATGTCTGCTTGGCCCACAATGATTGTGTCAACGTCTTGATAAGGCCTTGAGCTTGTTGAGCTGGTCCAGAAGCAGGGTCCCTAGGAACAGGAGAAAAACTCTCATGGCCTTGTGTTACAGTGCCAGGCTTTTGTGTCAGGTCAGCGGGTGAGGAGAACTCCCAGACCTGTGTGTATTCCTGGGATTTTAGTAACCAGACCTGTGATAGAAAAGAAACGTCAGTCTCCTCTGAGGCACATCCCTGTCATCTCTGCGTTTGTGAGGGGGAGGCAGGGCCCTCTGGTCCTCCCCTGCCTCATAGCAAATTCCAGGCTAGCCTAGGCTACCTGAGTCTGACAGCATTTCAACTTTAATGATGTGATAAATACTTTCTATGGTGCTTTTCATGTTTCTTACAGTGAGCACTTTAACAGATTCATGCAGTCAACACTTTGTTGATTTGCAAACTATGTGCTGCTGCTGGGATGCCTTCCCCTGTCCTTCTAGCAGAGGTTCCTCTGTGAGCAGATGCGTACAGTTAGCCAGAACAAAACCACTTCCTGCACTGTCCTTCACATGGGCACTGCGTAGCCAACCAGTAAAGCAAACTGCTAATGGCGGGTCCTGCTCTTCCACAGGTCCAGTCCAGTTCCCCTTGCTGACAGTCCTGTGTCTTTCCTCCCAGGCTTCTTTCACCTTTTTCTAATGTCAGTGTGTTCCTTTAAGAAGACTCAGAAACAATGTATGGACTATTAATATCCTCAAATACATCTAGACAGCTAACGTACTCAGCAAAACATGTGATAGTTATTTTGAAACAAAGTTTCAGTATATAATTCATGTTTCCAAAGCAGGTACTATATTTCTTCCATATTTTTCATGGTTTAATTCACTTTCTGAGTCATAAAATTGCGAACTTGGTGCCTTGAAGCAAAAGCTAATGATTTTTTTCTTGCCACAGGTATGGAACAAAGACATAGGAGTTACTATTTCATGATGTCTGTGGTACATGTTTTAAGTACTATGCTTTGTTATCCGTAGGTTGCTTACTTTGAAAGGAGGGTCTCTAATTTTTAGATCCTGACCTTCAATCTTGTCATTTCTTCGAACCTCATTTTGAGTTCCCACCAATCCCACCTAGTCTTCAGTTTTGTTCTGAAAGCTGTTTCTGAGGGACACCAAGAGGAAATGCAAGAATTCTTATTGTACATACTCTGTCCATTTTGTTGCTCTAGGCTTGCTTCTAAGACCAGCCTCCACTACTCGTGAACTGTCAATCAAGTCTCCTTTGTTTAGCTTTCCTCCTGACCATTATCCATAACAACTTGTAATCAACACTCTAAACAAAGGCAAGCATCCATAATCCATTTTTTGGGGAATGTGGGCATAGTTTTCTAGGCTACTCCCTGCTGCTTCAGGGTGATGGTAATCTTATGGGGACCTAAAGAAAATTTAGATTTATGGTCATTTCTTGACTGGAATATTCTGTGAAGCTTGATCTTATCAGCCAGCAGTCTTGAGGTTGTTCAGGATGTAGAACTCAGATTTCTAGGGCTCTTGCTCCTCTCGAACATTTCCCAGGGGGTCTTCCTTGATCATACCTGATTTTTCTTAACCTGGAATGAATCCACAGCCTCTCATTTCCTGTGGAAACAAAAACAAAACCTCTTCTCCAAAGTAACATATCTTTTGACTTATGATATGTGAGCTCGAGACCAGCCTAGACTACAAGAGCTAGTTCCAGGACAGGAACCAAAAGCTACAGAGAAACCCTGTCTCGAAAAATCCAAAAAAAAAAAAAAAAAAAAAAAAAAATTGAAGTCAAAGCATTTTCAAAATATATATGTTATATTAATCCATCAGCATTTGTAATCAAATGTCTTTTAGCAGCTGTAGCTCCCTCCTCAGCCATCAAACAATTCAAAAACAACACAATAATATACAGTATCCAGACTCTCTGTGTGTTTTTCATCTTTACGTGACTGTATTTTAAATTCTATTTCTTTTATATTTTTAATTTTTTTTTTTTGAGACTAGATTTCTCTGTGTATCTTTGGCTGTCCTGGCTCTCACTTTATAGACTAGGCTATCCTTGACCTCACAGAGATCTGCCTGCCTCTGTTTCCCCAATTTTGTGATTAAAGCTGTGTGCCACCACGCCTTGAACTTGCAGAGATTTGCCTGCCTCTGCCTCCCAGGTATTGGGATTAAAGGTGTGTGCCACCACACCCAACTACTCTCTTTCTTTTTTTTTTCATGATTTTCTCCTTTTTCTTTTCAATCCCAAGCCCTCTTATATATTTAAACAGACTCTAAACCATTTAGAGGTTTGTTTTTTTTTTAAAATCTGAATCTATCTTTTATGATATATCTCTTTTTCTGACCACATGAGTCTTTAATTCGCTAAGTGATATGACTAGGATTAAAGCCATGCTTTTGATGGCTGAATTCAGCCCATTCCTTAGCTTTTCTTAGAGTGTCCATCCTCATGGTGAAGGTAATAGCTAGAGCCATGTTTATTGCCACAACTCTATGGAGTTTCAAGGGCCATGCCACCACCAAGAAGCATGCTACTCACAAACACCATTTAAGTGTTTGGTGGTAGGTCCTCTTAAAACAGCTGCAAGCTTTTAGCAGCTAAAGCTGAGTCAGGAACCCTCTCTTAATGAGTTGTATTTACCTCTAGCTAACAGCCCACCCGAGAAAATGCTGCTACCATGAAGCCGGGCTTAACTCTGTCCTTCTGTTTCTAGAATTACTTCCCAAACTCTCTCAGATTTTAAGTGGATATAGCTGTTCCTATTGGTGGCGAAAAATACAGGCTGAATATGCTAGTCATTGAGATTGGGAAGAAATAATGAAGCAGTATCAGGAGAAAACTATCTTGATCTGGTTAATAAAGTAAGAACTTTAAGAAGGTTTTAAGTTAAATTACTAGAAGAAATAATGACGTATAATTACAAGTTATACCAATAGTTTAGGAGGTATTTGACATTGCAGTGCAAATTATACTTTGACAATTTATTATCTCAACAGGAATTATTGTGGAAAAATGAATCTCGGCCACACGAATGAACTCTTAGTAATACCAGTTCAGCCTGGAGAAGGAAATAAAGCTTCCTTCAATGACATGCATGCTTTGTCCAGCAGAGGGCACTCTTTCCCATAGCACTTCCCCAGGTTTTGTTTTTGTTTGCCAGTCTTAAATTGCCTGAAATGTTTGCTGTTAACCTTATCGGCTAAAACCCCTCTTCATGATACCGTGTTACAGGCACACTGCCCTTCACCCCTTCACTCACAGCGTCTCACAGGATTGGCTGCGAGACAGCGGACACTTGCCCACGTAGAATGATGGTAGCTGGGCTGGCCAATATGGGCAGTGATCCTCACACTTAACTTCTGCTTTGGGGACTTGCTCAGGTTCTCTCAGAGGTTAATGTTTCCATCTTCATCTTCTCCGGGCTCTTGCCTTTCTCCATGCTGGTAATTTTTGCCTCTTCTTGGTGACCCCCTCGTTCACTTGCCTCACCTTTCCTAATGCTGTGACCCTTCAGTACAGTTCCTCATAGTGTGATGACCCCTAACCATAAAATTATTTTCTTTGCTACATCATATCTGTGATTTTGCCAAAGTTATTTGTTGTAAATACTTTTTTAGTTGAAGGTTTCTCCAAGGGGCCATGACCCTCATGTGAGGAACTAGTGACATAGTGACCTGGTTAATAAAAGCATAGGATCTATTCATTTTCACTTCTAAAGGTGGGAACATTCTATACAAGCAACAAAGAAGCTTTCAAAACAGTTCTGTTTGTTTTTTCATGAGAAATTACTGGGTGTTCTGTCCACCAAATTGCTTCATTTTGCCTGTTTCTTCAAGATTTGGTGGCTCCCTCATTGATGCTCAACTCTGTACCTTATTTAAGACATTTTTCTATGTAGTCATTCTGAGTCTTTGTAAAGATTTATTATTTATTCATTTACGTATTTATTATGTATACAGTGTTCTGCCTGCACGTCTGCCTGCAGGCCAGAGAGGTCACTGAAGTGCATTTCCAATGGTTGTGAGCCACCACATGGTTAGAGGGAACTGAACTCAGTTCTCTGGAAAAGCAGCCAGCACTCTTAATGGCTAAGCCATCTCCCCAGCCCCCATGTAGTCATTCTTTACTGCAGATATATTTCAGTTTTCCTGAAAGTCTTGTGATGATAAAGCTACTGCCCCCTCCCAATGCTGAAAACGCCATACCTTTCAGACACAAGACTCAGGAAATTGGATCTGGGCCTGGCCTGAAGGTCTTCTGCCTAAGGGTGACTTTTCTTAATGCAGGAAGGGGCTTTGTGAGCTCCAAGGGAGAAAAGCAATAAATAGCCCTGCTTAGCTGTAATGCCCGTGAACCACCCCCATGAGCAGTGTGACATTGAATCCCTAAAGGTGCCCCCGTGTCTCCCACGTCTTGGCATTAGCAGCAGTATCTCTGATGACTTCTTAGTTCTTAAGTTACAGAGGAGAGCATACTGGAGCCACTAAAGCATCACAGTTGCTAACTGCATTCCAGATGCTTTTCCTAGACCTACACCGAAGTGTAGCTGTCACTGCCTGTTAAAGACACTGCTCACTGCAGCACAGACAGCATTACAGAAAACTAAAACGTACAATCCAGAGAACTATTGTCTTACGACCTTGACCCAGTAGATATACCACACCACAGTTCCTGAGCAGAAGGCTCAGGGAATATATCTGGAGAGGGTCCATATTGATCATGAGAGCCAGGGGCTCAGGAAGTTTGCTGTGAGATTGTGCCTTCTAGAAAGGGAAGGGAACCTTCACCCAAGATAACCCAAAAAAATATGACTGCTTGAACAAGCCCTGAACAATGGCAGTGGCACAAGATCCCCTGCAGGGGGCAGTCTGCTGGCTAACAGAGAAGTATAGGCACCTAAGGACTGCTAAGAGGGAGAATTAGTCTTCCACGGGGATGAGCCCACTCAACATTCATCCAGTAATAAGTGGTCAATCCCCAAATATACACAAAGGTAACACTGAATTTCATATTTATATAGTAGGTACGTACAGTGTAGATATCTACAGTTATGGGCTGTGTGTAACAATAATAATAAAGAAAAATGAACCAAGTATCTGAGACAGATTATTGGGGTACGTGAGAGAAGTTACAATGAGGTGATACATGGTTAAATGATATATTTCAATTCAGAAATGCATATATGTGTAGTATGTAGTAGCACATGGCAATAAATGCATGTTCTGTGGGTGCATTCATTTTACATGTCTTTCTGAAATGGATCGTGTCCAACTGGGGCTATGGGTTGTTTACCTTGTCTTTACTGTCGATGGTGAGTGTGAGATCATGTGACCACTTCAGGCATGTCTGAGGATATTACTACCTGTGTAAGAACATTTCTAGCTCTCTTTCATCCTGGACAAATCCGTGGTGCCTGTCTGAGGGTTCCTATTGTGCTAAAGCCCGTGATGAGAGACAGCTTGGAGAAGAAAGGGTTATTTTAGACTCCAACTCCAGGTGACAGTCCATCACTGAGAGAATTTAAGGCAGGAACCTGAGGCGTGAGGTGGAGAACAGGCCACAGAAGAACACTGCTTACTGACTCCCCGAGACTGCTTTCCTGCACCATGTAGAACTGTGTGCCCAGTGCAGACACCACCATAGTGGGCAGTGCTGTCTCATAGGAATCACTAGTTCAGAAAATGCCCCTAGACTTGGCTACAGGGCAGTCTTGGTAGGAAGTTTTTCAATTACTTCTCTCTTTGCAAATTGGCCCTAGCTAGGTTCAAGTTCTATTCAGCCCAAAGCCTCTTGTCATTTAAATTATATTAATGTGTGGTATCACTTGCTGATCTTTATTTCAGGAAATGCTGTCCTTCTCAGATGTGGCCATCGAGTTCTCTCCCCAAGAGAGGGAATGTCTGGAGCCTGCTCAGTGGAATCTGTACAGGGATGTGATGTTGGAGAATTACAGCCACCTTGATTTCCTGGGTGAGCATTTCCTCTATAGTGACTTCTTATTTCACCATCAACATGGAGCTTCCTCACTTTGTGTGGCTTCTCATGGGAGCATCTCCACAGTCAGTTTCATATCCTTCGTTTTCAAAAATATTAAGGACATCGCTATGTTAAATAATATTTCAGGGCTGAAGCGATGACTCAGTTATTAAGAACATTGACTGCTTTTCTAGAGGATCATTAAGTAAAAGGAAACTACTACACTTTCCTTCCTGCCACCCAGACCCGAATAACCAGATAGAAACTATATTAATTACAGCACTGTTTGGCCTGTGAGCCCAGGCAGGAAATCCCACATCACCGGCACTGCTATGTCAGTTCACAATTGTTTGTAAACCCAAGTTCTGACAACCTCCTGCTGTGTGATGTTTTAATTGTGTTGTATCCTGACAAATAAAGCTTGGTTAGAATCAGGGGATAGAACTAGCCACCAGCTGACCATAGAGATATGGAAAACTGTAGAGAGGGGAACAGGACGTGGAAAGCTGGGTTGAGACGGGAGCTCTGCCCTTTGGATGGTGGGATGGAAGAGGTAGGATGTCACTGGTGCTTCTCTGATCTTTCAGTTTCTTAGCTGGTATCTCACTCCTGATTTTTTTATTGATAAAGGTTAATTAGATTGTCAAATCAACCTCACACAGAAATATATCAATAGAAAACACTAAAACATATGAAAATTTAAAATAAAAAATGAAAACAGGAAGATTGCTTACACTGTTTGCTTCTTTCTGTGTTTAACCTCTCCAAGATGGGTGTGTCTTTCCCTGACTCTAGAGGGACTTTTAGAAATTCAGTGGCTTGAGAGGTGGAGCTCACTTTTTATGTGAACTGTGTTACAATTCTAAGTTACTGTTTTTTTTCCCTGAACTGAAACTCAGACTCTGGGTGCTGTTGGCTCCTTCATGTGTTGGAGTGACCCTGTCTGAAAACACTTAAGGAACTGATTGTCTGCAATCATTTGTCACCTCATCTCTGTCCTTACAAGTCATGTACAGGAAGGGACATGTCAATTCTGAGTAAAAGAACACATAAACAATCTTCTCTTTATCTATACACAGGTCTTGGTGTCCCTAAGCCACACCTGGTGACATTTCTGGAGCAAAGACCAGAGCCTTCAGATGGGGAGAGACAAGCAGCAGCCACCGTGCACCCAGGTGTGTAGGAATGAGGGGTTCAGGGGCAGAGCTGAGATCCTGAGATCCAACAGAAAGTGAAGCTTTCCTATTTACCTTGAAACATGATACCGTGGGAATCATTCTTTAGGTCTCTCCTTGTATTTGTTGTCAAAGCTGGTGTCTCAGTTTTATGAGGGTTTAAGTCTCTTAAGCTTTGGATTTCCCCAATTACAAGCTATGCTTCTACTTACAGTGACCTCCAAGGTTTTTCCTTTTGTTGAATCTCCATTGTTGTTTAAGACTCAGCGAAATAGAACTGAGAACTGTAAAGACCCAGAGTCTTTTATTTACAGAGTTGAGAGCAGACTCAAGCAAGAAAGATCTCTACAGAAAAGTGACCATAATGGGTTAATAAAGGGAAACCCACAATTCTATCACAGAGACGCAGGCAGGGACAGAAGGCTCAACAGTGTCAGTTCTGTTGGTCAGAACAATTGGGGGGTTGGAAGCATTGGATAAAACTCAGACGAACCAGATGCACTTTGGGCAGTGCATTCCCCACTGCTCTTAGGGAAGAATCAAAGCATTAGCATATCATATAAAGGGGATGTGTGGGCCTCTAGGTATGCTAATTTAACAGAGGCGGTTTGGGTTTTTCAATACTTTTACTCCAATTGCTTCAGCAGGTTATGACAATTAGACATAGGAAGACATGTAGTCCTGTGTGCCCCAGATTGGAATGCCAACAACCCCACCCAAAAACCCGAAATGGAGATACTTATTAATTGTAAATGCTCAGCCAATAGCTTGAGCTCATTTTCAGGTAGCTCTTACTTTTTTTTAAATGAACCCATATTTATTATCTACCCTCTGTCACGTGACAGTTCCTTCTTCTAATATAGTATGTTTTCCCTTTTTTTTCCTGCATCTTCCTAACATTCTCTCTTCTCAGAAAATTCTGCGTAGCCATTGACCCATCAGTTTTAATGATGAGCGTAATACTTGTTCATATTGTATAAAAAGAGATCTGATGACAGGGGTACAGAGGACTGGATAATGGAAGGTAGAAATGTTTTTCTCCTTCTAATATTGTGTTTGAGTCCAGCCTGGTCTAGATAGTGAGTTACAGGAGACCAAGGTCTTCATCGAAAAACCTTGTCTTCTAAAACCAAAACAAAAAAGGAAAGAAGTAATTTTATCATCTCTTTATTGACAAATATGTTGTCTCAGCAAAATTTACATTACACACAGGTGAACCTGAAGGTTTTTTTTTTTTTTTTTTAACCATGACTCAATATGTTTCAGGAATATATTCTGGTCTTTCAAATAAAATGTAAAATAATGTCCTGAATTTGAACTATAAATTTCATCTTTATATAGACTGTCTACTTGTGTAGCATATCTTTTGTACTCCCAAAGTAAAATTATAAATGAAGGATAAAAAGTTTGTATTACACTATGTCTCAAATTCACAAAGTCAAAATGAAGTTTCTTTTTCCTGGAGTCAGCTGCGTTATAATTTCATGGGTATCCTGCAATATACAATCTCTATTCTTTTAATGGCTTAATTTCTCTTAATAAAATGCACTTGCAACTTACTTAGCTATTTAACTTTGAATTATATGCCATTATGTCTATGTTCTATTTGGATGTTCCATTATTTTACTAAAGGTATAGATCATTTCTACCTACAGTATTTTATCATTTATACTTAGTGCCTCTAAGTTGTGAACTGACTCTAGTTTTTCACTGCTTCATTATGTATTAATAAATGTATTCTTTTTTAAATGATAGGCATTGTAAGTATGAAGAATATTTTCTAACTTTTGTTCATATCTCAACTTTTGCTCAACAGGAACAACACCCGAAGATGATAGCATTTTCTCCGAGGCCAGTGATCATAACTCAGTAGAGAGTCAATGCCAGAGAATTCATAAAAGGATTAAAACCTACAGGTGTGAAGAATGTGGTAAGGCCCTTAGTTCTTACAAAGCGCTTTCCACACACCAGAGACTTCACACTGGACAAAAACCCTACGCGTGTACAGAATGTCACAAGGCCTTCAATACTCCTGGAGCACTTTTCATACACCAGAAAGATCACACTGATGAGAAGACCTACAAGTGTGGAGACTGTGGCAGATCCTTTTACTATCTTTCGATGCTGAAGCAGCACCAAAGGATTCATTCTAGAGAGAAACCCTACAAATGCGAAGAATGCGGCAGGTGTTTTTTCTCTTTTTCATACCTTAGACAACATCAAAGAAAACATTCCGGAGAGAAACCATTCAAGTGTGAGCAGTGCGGCAAGTGTTTTTGCTTCACTTCATCCCTTCGGCGACATCAAGCTCTACATTCAGAAGAGCATCCCTATAAGTGTGTTGAGTGTGGCAAAACTTTTTCCTCTTTTACATACCTTCAGGAGCATCAATTATTTCATACTGGACAGAAATCGTACAAGTGTGAAGTGTGTGGCAAATGTTTTTACTTGCTTTCATCCCTTCGGCGACATCAAACCATCCATTCAGAAGACAAGATCTACGATTGTGAAGACTGTGGCAGAAGCTTTAGCTCTGCTTTATCCTTTAGACGACATCAAACAACCCATTCGGCAGACAGTCCTTATACCTGTGTACACTGCGGCAAGTCGTTTTCCTATTCCAGGGATCTTCAGGATCATCAGAGAGTTCACACCGGAGAGAGACCCTACAAGTGTGAACAGTGTGACAAAGCCTTTCACTATCACTCCTCCCTGAAGACGCACAGGCGAGTTCACATGGACGAGAAGCCCTACAAGTGTGAAGAGTGTGGCAAAGCCTTTCGTTGTAACTCGTCCCTTAGGAGACACAAGAAAGTTCATAATGGAAAGATACCCTACAAGTGCACAGAGTGTGACAAGTGCTTCTGCTCATCTGTAATCCTCAGACGCCATCAGAGAATCCATGCTGAAGAGTGTAGTCATACCTGTGCACACTGCAGCAAAAGGTTTTTAAATGCTAGGGATCTTCTGGTCCACCAAAGAATTCACACTGGAGAGAAACCGTACAGTTGTGAAGAGTGTCACAAGGCGTTTCATTGCAACTCGTCCCTTAGGAGACACATGAGAATTCATTCTGGAGAGAAGCCGTTCAAGTGTGAAGAGTGTGACAAAACCTTTCATCTTAACTCATCCCTTAGGATGCACAAGAGAGTTCACACTGGAGAGAAACCCTACAAGTGTGAATACTGTGACAGATGCTTTTCTTCGCCTTCATCCTTTCTACGACATAAAAGGAAACTCCATTCTGAAGAGGACCCCTAAAATCGTGGGGAATGTAGCAAAGCCTTCATTAATCTCAATATCCTTATTCAACACATGATATAGCTAATGCAGGGGAGAAGTCAAACAAACGTCTTCAGAAGTTTACTTCTTCAAACCTTAAAACACGTCAGATATTTCATTCTGACTGCAAACTTCGTGAGTGTGCGAAGTGTTTGTTTGGAAAGTCTCTGTCAACAAATCAGGTGTTATCCAACTGAAATAAATACATATGGATAATATTAAGTTAATCATATCAGAATGTCATCAGAGAAGAATAGAGACTTCTCTTTGCTGTAACTCCCAACAGTTTATTCAAGCAATGTGTTTGAAACTTGCCTTTATTAATAATCTCTATCTTCGGTAATTATAAATGCTCCATTAAATCTTTACCATGTCATAGCTTTGTCCATTGGTTGCCCGGAATCTGAGATCTGCATATTTACTATTGTTTTTCCCAGTGGAATCCTTGATGCTCCTGCAATATCTCCTCTTGGTGTAAAATTAAAATATAGCTGAGCTAGCAGTTTTTCATCCCACGTTTGACTCTGGCATCCTTGTTGCTTATATAAAAGGACAGAGACAGAGATAAAACAGCATGAATGCTCTTGCAATTATAAGGCCTCTGCAGCAAGGCAGCAGCTGTGGCTGCAGAGGTGCAGCCATCGCCTGAGGTAGTGATAGTTTTAGGTGCAGCAGCTGTGCCTCAGATAAAAACAGCGGTGCCCATAGAGCAAAAATAACAGGAAAGTTATGGGGGTAATCAATCACTTTCTGACTGCATTTGAAGCTCCTTCTACAAACTGTAACTCATGTGATGTTATTTTGGTGATAAACTTGTGCCTGACTAGGTGATAAGTCCTAGGGAGGATTTGATGCTGTCCTTCTAATGAGTGGACAGTAACTAAATGAACCCAAGTTCTCAACTTTATACCCACAGTCAGGCACCTCTCAACCCTCACCAGAATGTATTAATTGTGTGGTAGATGGAAAAGACTACAGAGATGCAAAATGATCAAAGTGTGGAGAATATTCCTCTTTAGAGGGAGGGCCCTAATCCATAGGTGACACCTACATCACACATTGTAAGTGATTTCCCTTACACACATCTAAAGCCAAAAGTCATGGAGAAGAGTTGGAAAGAATGTCAGAGCCAGGTATAGTAGATGTGTGCCCTGAAGCAGTAGAAATGTTGAGACATTTCTAGAACAGTGAAACATTGATAGAAATGTTAATACCAATTAATGCATGAGCACCCTATGACTATGACTACGTGGATAACACTAATATAAGCTGAACCACAGCATACAACAAGCGTGGTTGCAGAAGCCCCTCATTGTCTGACCTCGGTGGAGGAGCTGTTGGTCAGTTGCTGAGTTCTGAGGGAGACAATCTGGTTACCTTCCAGGTCCAGTCAACTCACCTATACCCCCAAACATTGAGTAAACAGTAAGTGCATTGAAGAAATAACAAAGAAAAAGCCCAGTGAGTTGTGAGTGTAACATGTTTTCAAGGGTAAGAAATAAGAGCTGAAGGAATGTGGACTTTTAAATAAACGATGCAACATCCATGTATTAAATTCTCCAAAAAAATATGATTGTAAAGCTTGTTGGTTTTGTACATGTCCAAACCTGTTTCAGCAGTGATTACAGCACATGAATTTGGCTGTCATTTCCAGAGGGTCAGCATCCTACTGGGAAGGCCTCACGACGGAGCAAATGAGAGGACTCCGAGAAGGGCTCAGATGCTGAGGACTAAGGAGCCCTGCATCAGTGTAACCTCAGGAAAGAGATTGGGATGGCTTTGCAGAGATGCGGCCAGACTCACCTTGTTTCCTCTAGACTTTGCCATGGGTACAACAGAGGAAAGTTGAACAGCGGCTTCTCCACGGCACAGCTTTTCCTGCTACAGCTGAAGATCAAAAAGCATGCATTCAGCTTTTCATCAACACCGTTTAAGTGTTTCATGGCAGGACCTTTTAAAAGAGCTGTAAGGTTTACAGCTAAAGCTGAGTGGGGAAGTCTCCCTTAAACGAGAGCGCGTGCTTGCCTCTAGCAAGCAGAGCAGACCCAAGAAGTTGCTGCTACCAAGAAGCCATGCTTTAGTGGTCACCTAGCTCTTTGATAGTGAGACAAACTGACTCCATCCAAAGCGAGTGGTCAGGATATGCTGATATTCTGCTTCTTCTTTGTAATTTGGGAGGTCACCTGGGAAAGGGGTATTAATTCAGTCTGTGTGACAGAGTAGACGTAGAGAGCAGGAAGATCGATAGGTAGATGTGACAAAATGGGCATAGAAGGGTGTGGATGTGACCACAGTCATTCCCCCGGCTACCTAGGAAACAGAATGCTAATGAATTTCCCCCTCACTTTACGTTTTGGTAAACTATTAGGAGGACAAATGTGGGTAAGATTGTTCAGGATGTGAATTCAGGGTTTCATGAAGGATCCCTGAAATCTGTCTCCTGTAAAATTGTTGACTTGTCTCAATTATTCCCACACCTCCTCAGGTTAAGAAATAATTTATGGTCCAGGGTGATACCAGAACCTGGAAAAAAAAAAAAACCTAGAGTTTGAAATAAAAAACGTTTGCATGTGAAAATTAACAAGACCTGAAAACTACTTTGTTGTGGAATATTATTTTAACTAGCCAAAGGTGTGTTACAAAGGTGTTTATGCTGTGCAAGATTATTTGAACTGTGTAAAACAAATGTGTGACATTTGTGTCTGGTGTCTTTGTTTACAATGCATATGTTTTGTAAACATTTGTTTCTGCTGCCTGTTTAAGACACGGGATTGGTTTTATAAAAGTTGAATGGCCAATAGCTAGGCAGGAGAGCAATGGGCAGGGCTGACAAGCACAGAATAAATAGAAGTCTAGGCTAGAGAAGAGAAGATAAGGAAGAAAGAGGGGGCGTGCAGGGGTCAGAAGTTGAGCAGCATGCAGACAGTCATGGAGACAGCAGGAAATAAATACAGAAAAAGAGAACAGTAAATAACGCCATATCAAAACATAGATGAGCAGAAATGGTGAAATAAAAGCTAGCAAGAAACGAGCCTAAGGGAAGGCCGAGCACCCATCAATACTAAGTCCTGTCATGATTTGGGAGCTGGTTGGTGGCCCAAGAGAAAGTCTCTTGCACCACGAAATCCTGAACTCTGTACAGTTAGAACGGACATTCAGAACAGAACCTGAGGCATTCACATTGGATTTGGCACTGTCTGCACTGAATATATTTTATGCCTTTGTACCACCCCATGAAAACTAAAATCCATGACCAAGGTGGAACCTGAAAATCAGTTGCCTTAAGTCCTCGTTCACAACCCACGCTCGTTATTTGCTTTAAATCCATCTTCATCCCCAAAAAGTTAATCTGCATCCTCTTTTCTATTTTACACGCTGAGCCCACGTATGTATTTCTTCACATGTATGTTTTACTTTCAAGACTCAACATATTAGGTAGACTGTGCAGTGTATATCATCATATGATTGCATGACTTCAACTACAGTTGACGTCTATCCATTTTTCTGTTGATTTTGTGGCTCTACTTTTGTAGAGGTAAAAGCACCCCCCCCCTGTGTGTGTAATGAACACATTTATAATTATGAAATTTTTTTCTAATAATATGTTCATGGACACATGTTTATTCAGGTTATTTACAGTTGAGAATAAAGAAGCAATCAACATGGGACACAAAGATATTTATATTGAGGTATGCAGTTCCCCGAGCATAAACCAGGATTGAAATAGCAGAGACAGTGCAGAGACGAGAACCCTGGTTCCAGCGACATGAGGTCATTATGGGTGTGAGCTGCTGACTTGGGAGGTTCCAGGGGTCACCGCTGCACCATAGTCTATGCTGTTGTGGTCTCTGAGGCTCCTTTGGTCTGTGGCTCTAACCACAGCCTCTAGATAGTAGACTGCACTGCATCTGACGTTTAGTGCTTTGCTCCTGCAGGCTCTCAGGGGCCAAGGGGTGGCCAAGGATTTGACTCCATAGTGAGCGTCCAGTCCCAACTGCACTGACATCTGAGGCCACTGGACTCAATTCCTGGTTGGAGGATGTCCTGCTCTGGCTGTGACGGCGGGAACCCTTTAACCATATCTGCCCTGTGTACAACCTTGTTTCCACAGGAAAGGTGAAGCCTCATGCATTTATGCCGGAACTACATACTCCAGGTTGGAAAAAGGAATGGACACGTTACCTGTGTTTTGTCAGACAGCTTCTCACCAGGAGATAAAAAATGGTAGTCTCGGTTGCAGTTAGGGAGCCTGTTAGCTGTTCTTAATCACACAAGTCATCAAGCCGACCAAGAGGAAGGAAGGTGATAATGCTCACTCACTGATAAAAGGTACCAAGCCACGTGGCTAACGGAGATAAAAATTATAGGTTAACTCTTCTGCTTACGACGTTTCCTCTTTAGAAGTTCTACTTTTCCATGGGCTACAGGCTGCACTTTGCCTCACCTACTCCTTTGAAATGTATGTAGTTCAAACTCCATATTGAATATTAAAAACCCTCTTGTGCTTTGCATTGGAATCCTGTGCGTGGAGTTACACTGTGGGAGGATAATTAACTTGGGTATGCAATTTATTTTTTGTTTTATTTAGTTTAGTTTTGTTTCTAGTGTCATACCTCCTAGGGATTTATGCTTCGCGCAGATTTCTGGGAAATGTAGTCCCCGCGTCTGTGACGTCACAGTTAGCCTCTAGGAAATCACATTTCCTGCTTTGATCTCCACCTGGGCGACTTCCCCAAAGTTGGAGGAGAGACCCGCCTGTCTTGCTTTGCTGTTGCCGGTCTGAAACGGAGGTTGGTCCAGGGTGCAGCGGAGCCTGAGGCACTGTGCGGGGTTCGGGTCCGTCTTGGAGGGATCGGACCTGGGCTGCGTGGGAGGGCGGGAGAAGCAGCCTTGGAGGTGCTGTGCTCAACTGGCTGGGACGCCTGAGGTTGCAGGTCAGGAAAGGTGAGGGCGACAGAGACTGTGCCCTGAGTGATGGTTTCCTTAGGACGCCGCATGCAGCCCGAGTGCTCCTTGGGCTTCTGGGACAGAAGAACTGCGTGGAGTAGATGACAGTGCTGGGTCCAGGGTTGCAGGCTAAGGATGGTCTATGGACGCTGTGAGATTTCTCAGTCTCTTATTTTATTTATTTATTTATTTATTTATTTATTTATTTATTTATTTATTTATTTATTTATTTATTTATTTGATTTTTCGAGACTGTCTCTGTAGCTTTGGAGCCTGTCCTGGAACTAGCTCTTGTAGACCAGGCTGGATTCAAACTCACCGAGATCCGCCTGCCTCTGCCTCCTGAGTCCTGGATTAAAGGCGTACTGGGATTAATCGCGTGCACCAGTATTGCCCAGCTGAGATTTCTTAGTATCTTTAGAACAGTCTTGGTTTCTGATCTGTTCTTTACTTTGTAACTGGCCTTATTTATGGTCTCGAGGTTTATGAAAAGATTTTACTGTCTGATAAGCTTCTCTGCCAATGCAGTAATCCAAATCAGACCAAATTAAACGGAATTAGAAAAAGCCCAGGGTTAATGGAAATCAATGCTCCCAGATGGCTTTCCAGCTCCACAGAGAGAGGACATGGGGAAGACTGGAAAACCATGTATTTGTTCTTTTTAGGGTGTTGTTTAAATACCCTGTGGGAGTGGTATTGAGCATCTCTGGGGAGAAGACATTGTTTGGGAGCTGTTCTCTGAGGTGGAGTCTGGACTGAGGCAACTCCCAGAGGAGGGGGATTGGGATGGAACTTCAAACATTCCAGATTCTGGCTATATGGATGCTGGGGGCTGAGGTGAAGCTTCCACCCAAACATCTTTGGTATAGGTGCTCCGGCTCCAGTCTGTCTTCTTCCTTTGGGGAGGAGACAGTCAAGAGTTGGTGGGCTCACAGTCAGCGGGAGGTGTGGCTGAAGAGGCATCCGGTTTATTGCCATCCTGGAGACCTCAGGCATCTGTTCCTTAAGGGAAATGGGAAGGCAGGTTGCTAGGAGAAAAATAGATTGTTATTATTGACCCTACGCTTGGGGCCTGCCACGGGAAACTGCCAGGAGAGGGATGGAGAAGCGCCCTGGCACAGGAGAGGCAGGTGAGTGAGGGAGACAGTTACCTTGTGTTCATTTGCTCTGATGGCCAAAGAACTAAGAAAGGAAAAATATCTGAGGGGCCTCAGGTCTCTGGCAGTAAATTCTGGAATGAAGCAGCAAGGTCTGCCAGGACCAGCTGCTATAGAAAGCTGTGACTAGGGTGGAGAGAACAGACATACAGCCCACACACAGAGGACCCTCTGCAGGAAGAAGGAACTGGAGAAGCTGACTCCAGGTCTCACCTTGAGGTCTGGGTTCCCTTAAAGACTTGAAAGGTCCTGCATCTGTAATGTAGGGTGGACTAACTGTGAAAACGACAGGATGTCTGCTTGGCCCACAATGATTGTGTCAACGTCTTGATAAGGCCTTGAGCTTGTTGAGCTGGTCCGGAAGCAGGGTCCCTAGGAACAGGAGAAAAACTCTCATGGCCTTGTGTTACAGTGCCAGGCTTTTGTGTCAGGTCAGCGGGTGAGGAGAACTCCCAGACCTGTGTGTATTCCTGGGATTTTAGTAACCAGACCTGTGATAGAAAAGAAACGTCAGTCTCCTCTGAGGCACATCCCTGTCGTCTCTGCGTTTGTGAGGGGAAGCAGGGCCCTCTGGTCCTCCCCTGCTTCACAGCAAATTCTAGGCCAGCCTATTTTACCCAAGTCTGTGACAGGGAGCATTTCAACTTTAATGATGTGAGAAATACTTTCCATGGTTTCTTTCCCATTTCTTTTCTTTTTTTTTTTTTTTTTTTTTTCGAGACAGGGTTTCTCTGTGGTTTTGGAGCCTGTCCTGGAACTAGCTCTTGTAGACCAGGCTGGTCTCGAACTCACAGAGATCCGCCTGCCTCTGCCTCCCGAGTGCTGGGATTAAAGGCATGCGCCACCATTGCCCGGCTCTTTCCCATTTCTTACAGTGAGCACCCAGCCCACACTGTTGTACAAACTATGTGTGCTTACCTTCTGCTGACTCAGCCCACATGTAATTTAAACTTTATATCAAACATGTTCTTGTTAAAGTGATGATTGCATACCTGTTAGCATTTACTCTGTGAGAAAGAATTCTCTTTGCCTCCTTTGAATAGTTCTGCCTATAGTCAACAAACATTCATTCTTTTTTCCTTTTTAATCTGTGTTAGTTACTGTCATGATCCGATGTGACTTTCTTCTGATTTTTTCTGGTTTCTTACAGTTTGCTTCTTTCAGTTCAGTCTGAGACTCGGCTGCTGTGGTTTCATTCCTGGGTCTTTTTCTGCAGCTGCAGCTGGGATGTCTTTCCCTGTCCTTACAGCAGAGGTTCCTCTGGGAGCAGATGCTTCTTACAGTGAGCCAGAACAAAACCACTTCCTGCGCTGTCCTTCACATGGGCACTGCGTAGCCAACAGTAAAGCAAACTGCTAATGGTGGGTCCTGCTCTTCCACAGGTCCAGTCCAGTTCCCTTGCTGACAGTCCTGTGTCTTTCCTCCTAGGCTTCGTTGACTGAACTCTAATGTCAGTGTTTTGCTTTAAAGAGACTCAGAAACAATGTATGGACTATTAATATCCTCAAATACATATAGACAGCTAACATATACAGCAAAGCATTTGATAGATAATTTGAAACAAAAATTACAGTATATAATTCAGGTTTCCAAAGCAGGTACTATATTTCTTCCATATTTTTCATGGTTTAATTCACTTTCTGAGTCATAAAATTGTAAAACTTGGTGGCTTTCAGTAAAAACTAGTGACTGTTTCATGCCACAGTTATATGTGTAGAGTCCTGGAACAAAAACCTAGGAGTTGCTTCTTCATGGTGTGTGTGGTGCGTGTTTTAGGCACTATGTCTGTGATCCGTAGGTTGTCTGCTTTGAATGGAGGGTCCCTAACTTTTAGATTCTGACCTGCAATCCCATCTCATCTTTGAAAATCGTTTTGAGTTCCCACCAATCCCACCTAGTCTTTAGTTTTGTCTGTCTCTCTCTGAAAGGTGTCTCTGAGGGACGCCAAGAGGAAATGCAAGAATTCTTGTTATACTTACTCTGTCCATTTTATTGCTCTAGGCTTGCTTCTAGGACCAGCCTCCACTACTCCTGAACTGTGAATCAAGTCTCCTTTGTTTAGCTTTCTTCCTGACCATTTTTCATAACAACTTGTAACTAACACTCTAAACAGACAAACATTCATAATCCATTTTTTTGCTAATGTAAATTTACCTTTCTAGGCTACTTCCTGCTGATTGGGGGCCCTGGTAATCTTATGGGGACCTAAAGAAAATTGAGATTTATAGTCAAGTCCTGACTAGAATATTCTGTGAGGCTTAATCATCTCACCCAGCAGCTGTGTAGCTGTTCTAGATGTAGAACTCAGACATCTGACCCACTTGCTCCTATCGGACATTTCTCAGGGGATCTTCCTTGATCAAACCAGATTTTTCTTAACCAAGAACGAATCTACAGCCTCTCCTTTCCTGTCGAAAACAAAACAAAACAAAACCTCTTCTATAAAGTACCATATCTTTAGACTTCAATTTTGAAGTCAAAGCATGTTCAGTATATATACTATATATATATATAGTAGTAATCCAGCAGCATTTGTAATTAAATGTCTTTAGCAGCTGGTGCTCCTTTCTCAGCCATCAAACAATTCAAAGACAACAACAACAAAAAAAAAAAGCATGCAGTATCCGGACTGTCTGTGTATTTTCCATCTTTACATGGCTTTATTTTAAACTCCATTTCTTTTTCATTTACTTTCAATTTTTGCTTTTTTTTTTTCTTTTTCAGACTAGATTTCTCTGTGTATCTTTGGCTTTCCTGGAACTCACTCTGCAGACAAGGTTATCCTACAACTCAGAGAGATCCGCCTGCCTCTGCTTCTGAAGTGTTTGGATTAAAGGTGTGTATCACCACACTCAGCTACTATCTTTCTTACATTTTTTTTTTTTTTATGATTTTACCCCTGAAGACACAAGACTAGGGAGATTGGAACTGGACCTGCCCTGAAGGTCTCCTGCCTAAGGGTGAATATTCTTAACACTGGAAGGTGCTTTGTGAGCTCCAAGGGAGAGAAGCAATAAACAGCCCTGCTTAGCTGTTGTATCTGTGAAACACAACTATGAGCATTGCGGCCTCGTCCGTAAAGGTGCCCCCGTGTCTCCCACATCTCGGCATTAGCAGCAGTGTCTCTGATGACTTCTTAGTTCTTAAGTTACAGAGGAGAGCATGCTGGAGCCACTAAAGCATCACAGTTGCTAACTGCATTCCAGATGCTTTTCCCTAGACCTACACCGAAGTGTAGCTGTCACTGCCTGTTAAAGACACTGCTCACTGCAGCACACAGAGCATTACAGAAAACGAAAACGTTCAGATCCAGAGAACTATTGTCTTGTGATGCCCTGACCCAGTAGATACACCACATCACAATTCCTGTGCAGAAGGTCCATATTGATCATGAGAGCTTGGGGTCCAGGAAGTCTGTTGTAGGTGGTGCTTTCCAGAAAGGGAAGGGAAGCTGCACCCATGACACCCCAACAGTATGACTACCTGAACAAGCCCTGAACAATGGCAGTGGCACAAGATCCCCTGCAGGGGGCAGTCTGCTGGCTAACAGAGAAGTATAGGCACATAAGGACTGCTAAGAGAGGGAGAATTGGTCTTCCCCAGGGCTGAGCCCACTCACTCTCCATCCAGTAACAAGTGGTCAGTCCCCAAAACATACACACAGGCAACAGTGAACAGACTAAACCCTTTATATTTATGCAGTGGGTATGTACAGTGTAGATATGTACAGTTATGTGCTGTGTGTAACAATGTTAATTAGAGGAGAGAAAACCATGTATCTGAGACGGATTATTGGGGTACATGAGAGAAGCTGCAATGAGGAGATAGAGGGGAAATGACAAATTTTATTACAATAATTTTTGACAGGAAAATTACACCCTTGCCAATCATGACAATATCGGTAAAACTGAAGTTATTTCGGGAAGATAGAGGTTAATAACGCATGATCTCATCAACATGTTAAATGTAATGAATTGAAACTCATATAAAATAGAGGTTTGTTAAACATAAAGCATTGTAAGTCAATAGGTGTTGGAGAGGTAATGTTTTTTGTTTTTGTTTTTTGTTTTTTGTTTTTTTTCCATTTACCGGTGATATCAGAAAGTAAATACTTGGACTTCCTTTTGTGGATTATCGTCTTAACTATGTAAAGAGGTTTCCGTTTGCTTGTGGAATATTGGTTTCACTGTGGAAAGATGTGCTGCATCTGTTTACCTTGTCTGCATAAGGCACCTGATTCATCTCATAGCTAAATGAGCAACACCTAGGTGGGAGGGATAAGGGGGACTTCCATGCAGAGAGAGTAAGGAAGAGGAGGACTCATGGAGGCCGAGACAGAGGAGGCAGGAAAGCAGGACACACAGAGTGAAATATAAGCAAAGCCCCAAGGGAAAATGCAGATGACTAGGAACAGGTTGAATTAAGTTAGAAGAGGTAGTGGGACAAGCATAAGGTAATGGCCAAGCTTCCATGATTAAAGAGAAGTCTCTGTGTCATTATTTGGGAGCTGTTGACAACCCAAATAAAAATGTTAACTGCGCTTCCTGAAGACTGAGTGTCCTGGGACAGCGTGATGGGAGGGAGAAGCCCCGTGACTGTTTCCCAAACGCTGGATGTGCCTTATGTAGGGTACATTCCGGAAGTCTGGAAGGAAGTGTTTGAGGGGTGAACATCCCATACCTGAGAATCCAAAGCTTAACCATGAAATTATTACATAATACTTCATTATTTATTAATTTCTGAAACATACTGTAGTGATAAAAGGAAAAATGATGTGTTATTGTTTTTATAGATCATTCTGGGACCTTACCCCAAAAATATAAAAAACAATAATTCTAAAATTAGAAAATTTTGAAATGTGAAAATAGCATCAGCAATTATTTTTCTCAGCTATGCACACTGATGCTCAGGTGTCGTGTGTACAAACATGCTTAGGAATACCGCAGCCCACTTCAGTACCTGTCAGAGAAAAGATAGGAAGGGAAAATGACAAAAACATCAAGTGATGTGTATTCTATTTAACATATCAAGCAGTATTGTTAGTCTTTTATTTATTTATTTATTTATTTATTTATTTATTTATTTATTTATTTATTATGTATACAATATTCTCTCTGTGTGTATGCCTGCAGGCCAGAAGAGGACACCAGACCCTATTACAGATGGTTGTGAGCCACCATGTGGTTGCTGGGAATTGAACTCAGGATCTTTGTAAGAGCAGGCAATGCTCTTAACCTCTGAGCCATCTCTCCAGTTCATTAGTCTTATTTTTGTGCCTTTTCTCATATGATCAGATACTTAAATGATATTTACTCTGTGAGTTCATCCCCTTGCCTGCTTCTTCTCATGTCCCGTGTCCCTGTCATCTGAACTCTCTAGAAATCCTGAGCCCACAGCACAGCCAGAGCTGCTGCATCAGACTCTGTATTTTCATTACACTTCACTGTCATGATTGTGCGCATGAACTGTTGAGAAATCCCTTCTCCCACAATGTGACTTTCTCCTGTGAGGAATACATACCTGTGTGGTGTGTAGGAGCACATGGCACTGAATGCATGTTCTGTGGCTGCATTCATTTTACATGTCTTTCTGAAATGGATCGTGTCTACCTGGGCTTACGGGCTCCTTTACCTTGTCTTCACTACCGATGTTCAGTGTGAGCTCATGTGACCACTTCAGGCATGTCTGAGGATATTACTACCTGTGTAAGAACATTTCTAGCTCTCTTTCATCCTGGACAAATCCGTGATGCCTGTTTGAGGGTTCCTATTGTGCTAAAGCCTGTGATGAGAGACAGCTTGGAGAAGAAAGGGTTATTTTAGACTCCAACTCCAGGTGACAGTCCATCACTGGGAGAATTCAAGGCAGGAGCCTGAGGCGTGAGGTGGAGAACAGGCCACAGAAGAACACTGCTTACTGACTCCCCGAGACTGCTTTCCTGCACCATATAGAACTGCGTGCCCAGTGCAGACACCACCATAGTGGGCAGTGCTGTCTCATAGGAATCACTAGTTCAGAAAATGCCCCTAGACTTGGCTACAGGGCAGTCTTGGTAGGAAGTTTTTCAATTACTTCTCTCTTTGCAAATTGGCCCTAGCTAGGTTCAGTTCATAGGATAACTATCAAGCTCAATGCATGTTGGTATTTAAATTACTAATGGTTTTAATTAAATTAATGTATCATTCACTGATCTTTACTTCAGGAAATGCTGTCCTTCTCTGATGTGGCCATCGAGTTCTCTCCAGAAGAGAGGGAATGTCTGGAGCCTGCTCAGTGGAATCTGTACAGGGATGTGATGTTGGAGAATTACAGCCACCTTGATTTCCTGGGTGAGCATTTCCTCTATAGTGACTTCTTATTTCACCATCAACATGGAGCTTCCTCACTTTGTGTGGCTTCTCATGGGAGCATCTCCACAGTCAGTTTCATATCCTTCGTTTTCAAAAATATTAAGGACATCGCTATGTTAAATAATATTTCAGGGCTGAAGCGATGACTCAGTTATTAAGAACATTGACTGCTTTTCTAGAGGATCATTAAGTAAAAGGAAACTACTACACTTTCCTTCCTGCCACCCAGACCCGAATAACCAGATAGAAACTATATTAATTACAGCACTGTTTGGCCTGTGAGCCCAGGCAGGAAATCCCACATCACCGGCACTGCTATGTCAGTTCACAATTGTTTGTAAACCCAAGTTCTGACAACCTCCTGCTGTGTGATGTTTTAATTGTGTTGTATCCTGACAAATAAAGCTTGGTTAGAATCAGGGGATAGAACTAGCCACCAGCTGACCATAGAGATATGGAAAACTGTAGAGAGGGGAACAGGACGTGGAAAGCTGGGTTGAGACGGGAGCTCTGCCCTTTGGATGGTGGGATGGAAGAGGTAGGATGTCACTGGTGCTTCTCTGATCTTTCAGTTTCTTAGCTGGTATCTCACTCCTGATTTTTTTATTGATAAAGGTTAATTAGATTGTCAAATCAACCTCACACAGAAATATATCAATAGAAAACACTAAAACATATGAAAATTTAAAATAAAAAATGAAAACAGGAAGATTGCTTACACTGTTTGCTTCTTTCTGTGTTTAACCTCTCCAAGATGGGTGTGTCTTTCCCTGACTCTAGAGGGACTTTTAGAAATTCAGTGGCTTGAGAGGTGGAGCTCACTTTTTATGTGAACTGTGTTACAATTCTAAGTTACTGTTTTTTTTCCCTGAACTGAAACTCAGACTCTGGGTGCTGTTGGCTCCTTCATGTGTTGGAGTGACCCTGTCTGAAAACACTTAAGGAACTGATTGTCTGCAATCATTTGTCACCTCATCTCTGTCCTTACAAGTCATGTACAGGAAGGGACATGTCAATTCTGAGTAAAAGAACACATAAACAATCTTCTCTTTATCTATACACAGGTCTTGGTGTCCCTAAGCCACACCTGGTGACATTTCTGGAGCAAAGACCAGAGCCTTCAGATGGGGAGAGACAAGCAGCAGCCACCGTGCACCCAGGTGTGTAGGAATGAGGGGTTCAGGGGCAGAGCTGAGATCCTGAGATCCAACAGAAAGTGAAGCTTTCCTATTTACCTTGAAACATGATACCGTGGGAATCATTCTTTAGGTCTCTCCTTGTATTTGTTGTCAAAGCTGGTGTCTCAGTTTTATGAGGGTTTAAGTCTCTTAAGCTTTGGATTTCCCCAATTACAAGCTATGCTTCTACTTACAGTGACCTCCAAGGTTTTTCCTTTTGTTGAATCTCCATTGTTGTTTAAGACTCAGCGAAATAGAACTGAGAACTGTAAAGACCCAGAGTCTTTTATTTACAGAGTTGAGAGCAGACTCAAGCAAGAAAGATCTCTACAGAAAAGTGACCATAATGGGTTAATAAAGGGAAACCCACAGTTCTATCACAGAGAGGCAGGCAGGGACAGAAGGCTCAACAGTGTCAGTTCTGTTGGTCAGAACAATTGGGGGGTTGGAAGCATTGGATAAAACTCAGACAAACCAGATGCACTTTGGGCAGTGCATTCCCCACTGCTCTTAGGGAAGAATCAAAGCATTAGCATATCATATAAAGGGGATGTGTGGGCCTCTAGGTATGCTAATTTAACAGAGGCACTTTGGGTTTTTTTTAATACTTTTACCCCCAATTGCTTCAGCAGGTCATGACAATTAGACATAGGAAGATTATGACAGGACAACTTGCAAGGCCTTACACTTTTGATTCAGGAAGCCCATCAAACCAGTTATGGGTTCAGTGTTTGTGTCTCTCTTTCATGACAGTTAGTAGATTTAAGCCTTTTAGTGAATTGTAAGGCTCCATGGGTTTTTTATGGCTTTTTTTTTTCAAGTTAATTTATCATGTATAGGAACTGGTATTTGGATATATAAGCAATAACAACTTGGTAAAGAAATTATAAACTTATATGTGTCAATCTTTTGTTTTCAGGTACATCAGTACCAGTAAAATGTTTAATTTCAGATACTATCAGGTTTGCCACTGTCTCTAGACCTATAAGAATCATTATGGCTAATGTTACCATGACACCAGTTGGATGAAAATATCTTGTGATCACTTCTTCTCAAGGTCTCCTGTTGATTCTCAAACTTCTTCAGTGTATAATTTCATTAGTCTAGCTTTTTAATGGGATCAGTACTGATGAGTTTAGGTATTGTTTTTCATCAGCAATTGATGGATCAGCTCTGGGCTGGCATCCTATACCAAATAATCATACAGTGACTTTATATTAATGATAAGTGCTCGACAACAGCTCAGGCTTATTACAAATTAGGTCTTACATTTTCATTAACCCCTATGTCTTCTACACTCTTACACATGGCAGTACCTTTTCTTCATATTGTATGTTTTTCTCTTGCTTCTCAGAATCCTGGTCTCTGCTCTGACTCTGTTTTTCTAAAGCCAGGATTTCATCAGCCCCCAAAATCCTGTTTAACCATAGACATACCAGTTTTTTTATTAACAATAAAAGCAACACATCTTCACAGTGTAGAGAAAGATTATTCTACAGCATTTCCCACTTTTTGTCTACTTAAAAAGGATGGTTTTAACTTTAACATAGTAAAAGTATATGTAACAAAAATAGCCTCTCTTGTTGGAAACGAAATCATAACCTCTCTCCCTTCTTTTTTCCTTTTAAGGTCAAGGCATGTTAAAAACTATATCTGTTGTTTTAATCCAGCAGTTTTCACAATCCAGTCCGTCTCAGCTGCTCTCATTCCTTCATTAGCAGTCAGAAAATCTACAGACAACACATGGATTCCACACACTCTGTGTATCTTACTTTTTGTGTGTCTTAACTTTCATATTACTTTATTCCCTTTTAAAGAATTTTTGCTTTATTTTAAAGTATGTCTATATATACTTTTGTGTGTGTATATATATGTGTGTGTGTGTGTGTGTGTGTGTGTGTGTGTGTGTGTATTGTGACCATCTATAGTATTTTTTTCTTCTCCCACAAGACTTTGTACATAACACTCTAACCCATTTAAAGATTTTTTTTTTTAACCATCTGGATCTGTCTTTCCTGAACATCTGTAACCTTTTCTGTCCACATGAGCAAAACCCCAAACTCTGTCACCCACTGCATGGGTGGAGCTCAAGCTGGTGGCTCAAATCCGTAGGCAGCTGTTAGGAGATGCTTGTTTGTACTGCAGCCCACATGAGAGACAGAAGACTAGCAAGATGCATTTGGCTCTGCTTTTGTGTAGTGTGAAGTTTTTTTGAGCTTCCTCATGCCTTAGTAGTCAAGGGTGTGTTGGGTTGGAATGCCATTTGTAGGCAGAAGTTTCTGTCCCAACAGCCCTACCAAAATAACTGAAATGGAGATACTTATTAGTTGTAAATGCTCAGCCGATAGCTTGGGCTTATTTTTAGCTGGCTCTTCCTTTTTAAATGAGCCCACATTTTTATTTACCCTCTATCACATTGCAGTTCCTTCTTTCAATACAATATGTTCACCTTTTTTTCTCTGCATCTTCTGGCATCTTCTTTCACTCTGCCATTCTTCTTCCTTGCAATCTTTCTTCCCAAAATTCTGCCTAGCCATTGACCCATCAGTGTTTTAATGATGAGAGTAATAAATATTCATATTGTACAAAAAGATGACCCATGGCAGAGGAGCTGGTCCAGATGACTCTGGCAGGTGACTCGATGGTGGCCCTGGGTGAGCTCTCTCAGTCCCCCTCACCTCCTCCTCGGGCTGTGTTGCTTTCGTTACCGGATGTGGTGGCTCCTCGCTTGGCACATGTGATTTAGTTTGAATGAGTGCCCAGAGTTTATCCTGTTGTGCTGACTTTCCCTCTGGCAGAGCCTCGGTCACATCTACCACTTTGCTGAGGACTGCTTACAAAATCTGCCCTTGACATCTCACCTGTGGGATTACCTTTGTTGAGAGAAGGATATTCAAAGCCAGGGTACAGGGCATTTGAACCACCATGACATTTCCTTAACAAGTTGGGTGGTAGGCATAGGTATAAGGGTCCCCTCGGTATGCTAAACTATCATATTGGGCGACATGGAATACAGAGAAACTGCAGAGGGCTGGATAATGGAAGGTAGGAATGTTTTTCTTCCTCTGATATAGTGTTTAAGGCCAGCCTGGTCTAGATAGTGAGTTATAGGAGAGCAAGATCTTCATAGAAAAACCTTATCTTCTGAAACAAAAACAAACAAAAAGGGAAAGAAGTAATTTTGTCATCTCTTTATTGACAAGTATATTGTCTCAACCAAATTTACATTATGCACAGGTGAATCTGAAGGTTTTTTGTTTTGTTTTACTATGACTCAATATGTTTCAGGTGTATATTTTCTGGTCTTTCAAATAAAATGTAAAATACTGTCCTGAATTTGGACTATAAATTTCGTCTTTATGTAGAGTATCTACATGTGCAGCATATCTTTGGTACTCCCAAAGTACAACTATATGTGCAGGATAAAATGTTTGTATTAGACTCTGTCTCAAATTCACAAAGTCAAAATTAACTTTCTCTTTCCCAGACTCAGCTGCTTTCTAATTTCATGGGTGTCCTGCAATATAAAATTTCTATGTATTTGATAGAGTTATTTCTGTTAGTAAAATGCCCTTGCAACTTACTTAACTTTGAATTATATGCCATTATGTCTATGTTCTATTTGGATGTTTTATTATTCTACTTAAAGTATAGATCATTTCTACCTACTGTATCTTATCATTTATACTTTGTGCCTCTAAGTTTTGAAATGACTCTCTTTTTTCACTGCTTCAAGATGTATTAATAAATGTTTTCTTCTAAAGATAAGCATTGTAAATATGAAGAATATTTTCTAACCTTTGTTCATATCTCAATGTTTGCTCCACAGGGTCAATGCCTGAAGATTATAGCATTTGCTCCAAGGCCATTGATTATAACTCACAATATATTCAATGCCGGAGAATTCGTACAAGGGAGAAACCCTACAAGTGTGAAAAATGTGGTAAGGCCCTTGGTTCTTCTAAAGCACTTTCCATACACCAGAGACTTCACACTGGACAAAAACCTTACACATGTAAAGAATGTCACAAGGCCTTCAATACTCGCTCATCACTTTTTATACACCAGAAAAATCATACTGATGAAAAAACCTACAAGTGTGGACACTGTGGCAGATCATTTTACTATCCTTCAGTGCTGAAGCAACATCAAAGGATTCATTCTAAAGAGAAAACCTACAAGTGTGAAGAATGCAGCAGGTATTTTTGCTCATCTTCATACCTTAGACGACATCAAAGAAAACATACTGGAGAGAAACCATTCAAGTGTGAGCAGTGCGGCAAGTGTTTTTGCTTCACTTCATTCCTTCGGCAACATCAAGCAATTCACTGTGAAGACAGACACTACAATTGTATGGACTGTGGTAAAAGCTTTAACTCTCTTATATACCTTAGACGACATCAAACAATCCATTCGGCGCACAGTCCTTATACCTGTGTACACTGTGGCAAATGGTTTTTCTATTCTAGGGATCTTCAGGATCATCAAACAATTCACACTGGAGAGAAGCCCTACAAGTGTGACGAGTGTGACAAAGCCTTTCACTATCACTCATCCCTGAAGACACACAAGAGAGTTCATATGGAAGAGAAACCCTACAAGTGTGAACAGTGTGACAAAGCCTTTCATTATCACTCATCCCTTTGGAGACACAAGAAAGTTCATAATGGAATGAAACCCTACAAATGTACAGAGTGTGAGAGATGTTTTAACTCATCTGTATCCCTCAGACAACATCAAACAATCCATTCTGAAGAAAATTGTTATACCTGTGTACACTGCAGCAAAAGGTTTTCCAATTCAAGATATCTTCAGGATCACCAAAGAGTTCACACTGGAGAGAAACCCTACAAGTGTGAAGAATGTCACAAAGCCTTTCATTATCAGTCTTCCCTTAGGAGACACAGGAAACTTCACACTGGAGAGAAACCCTACACGTGTTGAGAATGTCACAAATCCTTTCATCTTAACTCATCCCTTAGTGGACACAAGAGACTTCGTACTGGAGAGAATCCCTGCAAGTGTGAAGACTGTGACAGATGCTTTTCTTCATCGTCATCCTTTCTACAGCATGAAATAAATCATTTTGTATAGAAACCCTAAAATTGTGGGGAATTTAGCAAAGACTTTATTAATCTTAATATCCTTATTCAATGCATGTCATAGTTAATACAGGGGGTAAATCCATCAAACGTCTTAAAAAGTTTACTTCTTCAAACCTGAAACCACATCAGATGCTTCATTCAGACAGCAAACTTCATGAGTGTGTGAAATGTGATAAAATCTTTGCCAACAAATCAGGTATTATTCACCTTAAATAAGTTCATCATTTTGGGATGTCAACATCAACATGTAACTTAACAAGAGCACAAATACTAAAAATGTCATCAGAGAACAGCAGAGACTTCTCTTTGCTGTAACTCCCAACAGTTTGTTCAAGCAGTGTGTTTGAAACTTGCCTTTATTAATAAGTCTCTACCTTCTGTAACTATAAATGCTCCATGAAACCTTGCCCATGTCATAGCTTTGTTCATTGGTTGCCCACAATATGAGATCTGGGCTGTGGCATCATTACTGTTTTTCCCAGTGGACTCATCCAAGCTGTTGTAATTCCTCCTTGGTGTAAGAAGCTCTGCCTCTCTGAGCTTGTAGTAATAGGAGCGGCGGGCTGTGTCCCCGGCACCCGGCCGCCCCCAAGGCTAGCTTTACCCAAAATAATTACACGGACACTGTATTCTTTTAAACACTGCTTGGCCCATTTCTATCTAGCCTCTTCTCGGCTAACTCTCACACCTGGACTAGCTTATTTCTAGTGTAGCCCACGAGGTGGCTTACCAGGGAGATTCTAGCCTACGTCCATCCTGGGTCGGAGCTTCATCACGTGTGCCTCAGAGAGCAGAGCTCTCGTGTCCGCCCTGGAGATGGGAACATGTCGTCTCTGCTCCAGAGCAGAGCTGTCGAGTCTCAGCTCCCTTCCTCTTCCTCCCAGCATTCTGTTCTGTCTACTCCTCCCACCTATGTTTTAACCTATGAGGGCCAGCCAAGCAGTTTCTTTATTACTTAACCAATGAAATCAACAGATTGATATATGACACTCCCACATCATGAGCTACCCGATTTTCACCCAGCATTTGAATCTATATTGATAATCCTTATTGGTAAAATAAAAGGACAGAGACAGAGTTAAAACTGTATAAGTACTCTTGCCATCTAAGACACCCACAGCAAGGCAGCAGCTGTGGCTGCAGAGGTGCAGCCATCGCCTGAGGCAGTGATAGTTTCAGGTGCAGCTGCTGTGCCTCAGAGAAAAACAACGGTGCCCGTAGAGCAACAATGGCATTAAAGCTCTGGGGTAACCAATCATTTTCCAACTGCATTTGAAGTTCCTTCTACAAACTGTAACTCATGTGATGTTGATTTGGTGATAAACTTGTGGTGATAAATCCTAGGGAGGATTTAATACAGTTATTCCAATGAGTGGACAGTAACTAAATGAACCCAAGTTTTCAACTTTATACCCACAGTCAGGCACCTCTCAACCTTCACCAGAATGTATTAATTGTGTGGTAGATGGAAAAGACTACAGAGATGCAAAATGATCAAAGTGTGGAGAATATTCCTCTTTAGAGGGCCCTAATCCATAGGTGACACCTACATCACACATTGTAAGTGAGTTCCCTTACACACATCTAAAGCCAAAAGTCATGGAGAAGAGTTGGAAAGAATTTCAGAGCCAGGTACGGTAGATGTGTGCCCTGAAGCAGTAGAAATGTTGAGACATTTCTAGAACAGTGAAACACTGATAGAAATGTTAATAACAATTAATGCATGAACACCCTGTGATTCACTTATATATATTCACTTATATATATATCCACACTTGAACCACAGCATACAACAAGCATGGTTATATAATGGTATAGGAGGTCCTTCTGTATTTGTGTTGCTTTCCTTGGTTAAATAAAGAAGCTGCCTTGGCCTTTTGATAGGGCAGTACTTAGATAGGTGGGAAGACAGAACTGAATGCTGGGAGGAGGAAGGCAGACAGGGAGAGTTGCCATGAAATCTCCAAGTCAGAGACTTTGAATCTTTCCCAGTAAGCCACAACCTCGTGGTAATACACAGATTAATGGTAATGGATTAGATCAGGATGTGAGAGTTGGCCAAGGAGAGGCTAGATATAATAGGCCAGGCAGTAATTAAATGAATACAATTTCTTTGTGGTTATTTCAGGGTAAGTTAAGCCACCTGGCAGGATGCAGTCCGTCTTCCTTAGTACAGCATAAGGTCCTCCCTGTCTGACCTCAGTTGAGATGTTGGCAATTGCTGACTCCTAAGGAAGACAATCAACCTGGTTACCTTCCAGGTTCCACTCAACTCTCATACACCCATAAACATTGAGGAAACACTAAGTGCATTGAAGAAATAACAAGGAAAAGGCCCACCATGTTGTGAGAGCAACATGTTTTCAAGGTTAAGAAGTAATAGGTAAAGGAATATGGAACTTTAAGTAAAGGAAATTGAGCACAATAGATCAGACCTCTGCAGAGGGAATTCTAACCATGGATAATGGGTGAGCTGTCCTTACATACACCAGTTTAACCAGGAACTGTATCCTACCACTCTGGAGAGGAGAAGGGAATGTAAGCATGAACTCAGCACACCTGGTGCCAAATCTACATCTGGGTTTGTGAAAAAGAACACACACACATACAACAAAATAAAACAAACAAAAATAGCAGGGTAATATTGTTAAAATTCTAGTTGAACTCTCATAAAAACTGAATTCATTACATAGATTAACAGTTGAAAGTTTCAAGGGACTTAAGGACAGGTGGCAAACCCTGAGACGGATTATGGAGTTCTTTGGAAGTAAATGTCAGAGGGTTGAATCTTGTTCAGTGATTGTCCTTGTGTCCCTGAAAAACCTCCTGCACTGAAGAGATTCCAGTGTTCCCAGGAAAACTGTTTTACAAGCTGTGGAGTCGGATGCATGTATGAACCAATCTGAGTGAGTACAGAGGAACATGGATTATTTATATGCAGGACTGCATATTAAGACAAAGCCTAAGTCATACTCTAACTACTTTAAGAAGAATGTTTATTTACATTGTTTTAAAAGTATTTTGTAATTCTTATTCTTATTTCTGTTTTTTTCTTTTGTCTGGTTTTAGTTTTCTCTTTTTCTTTACAGAGAATGTCTCTAAATTTCCAGACCAGGTACAGCTCATGTTGTATTGTCATGAGCCTCTGCATTTGGAATCACATTTAGGCTCACTAGGACTGGTCTCAAAATTATCTTTAAAAGATACTTTTTGTTCCCAAGTTAGTGTATTGTGTATTCTTACTTCCTTGTCTGGACGGCTAGCCCACAAATAATGACAGAGCCTAGGCTTCCCCCCAACTTGCTCTCATAACTTAATCTATATTCTGTGTCATGGCTTTTTTTTTTTTTTTAACCTTTCCACCATTTTGTATCCCTGGCTTGGTCTGCACCTTGCTGACTTCTCTGGGCAGCTAGATTCATCTCTTCCTCTCCCTTCCCAGAAAAACCGCCTGTCTTCTCCTGCCGAGTTACGTGCCTGCCATTCAGCTCTTTATACTAAACCAACCAGAAAGTGCCCTGAATAAGACAGATCTTCATAGTGTACAAAAAGATTACCCTACACAGTATTGCCTGGTCGTTTTAAAGTACAACTGATTCAACATGATTTTTAACACTGCAGTCATATTTCTAGTATTTCTGTCAAAGTCTCGTCTCCCATTCACACACGTTGGGTTGTGGATCTGAAAGTGCACTATCAAACTGCTTCCCCATGGCTGTTTGAAACCAAATCAGTAGCCACCTTGTTAAGAAACCACATTTTGATACATTAAATCTCCATACCTTGTTTGTTTTCAATGCCCAACGTACCTAACAAAACAGGTTTCAGCTATGCTGAACTTGTGCCCCCATGAGGTATGCCCACTGTTTGCCTCATAAAAATAACCTGTTGATATGATTGCGCTTTTGCTTTAGGAAAACATTTTTCCAGATACCTTGATGATGACCCCCGCTCCACACAATGTATTGTTGAACTTGTTTTTTCTTTTATTTCCTCATTTCTAACGGCCAATAATCTGGACAGCATGTTTTTATGTTTTTTGTTTTAATAATTCCAATCCTTCTCCAAAAAGGCACCTAAAAAGGCAATGAGGGCTGCTCTCTGAAATACCGACGCTGGGAGAAAACGTCTACTGGCTTCTTCCTGGTGCTCCTGAAAACTAAGCTTGCTTTAATCAGACATTCGAGCAATTCGTGCTTCTCAGGCCTAACTGCGGGTAGCCAAACACAAGCCCAGGAAGAGTAAATATCATCCCTCAAGGATTGCAGGGATTCCTTTGGGCAGACTTCTGGGAAATGTAGTCCACCCCACTGTGACATCACCCAAAGACGTCCAGGAAAGCTTTTTCCGGCTTTTGGTCCCCACACGTGCGTCTTCCTCAAAGTTGTGCGAGAGTCCCGCCTTCTGTGCATTCCTGTTGCGTCTCTGACTTGGAGGTTGGTCCAGGGTGCAGCGCAGCCTGAGGCACTGTGCGGGGTTCGGCGCCGTCTTGGAGGGAGGGGACCTGGGTTGGATGGGAGGGCGGGAGAAGCTGCCTTGGAGGTGCTGCGCTCAACTGGCTGGGACGCCTGAGGTTGCAGGTCAGGGCTGGAGAGAGGGCGACAGGAACTCTGCCCTGAGTGATGGTTTCCTTAGTATGCCGCGTGCAGCCCGAGTGCTCCTTGGGCTTCTGGGACAGAAGAGCAGCCTGGGAGCGCGTAGTAGATGACAGTGCTGGGTCCAGAGTTGCAAGCTAAGGATGGTCAGCTGACTGCCTGCTCCTGAGGGGGAGCTGGGAGCCCCTGAGCAGCTTTGGTGGGGAAGCCGGCCTCACTTCTGACTCATTCTCAGGGGGATGCTGTGAGATTTCTCAGTATCTATAGAGCAAATGGTTTCTGACTCCTCCTGTACTCTGTAGCCGGTCTGCTGTAACAGTTTTGAGGTCTTGATTGTGTCCATTTTTTTTCTGCCAGTAAAGAATTAAGAGAGGAAAAACCCGAGGCTCCAGAAATCACGGGTAGGAAATTCCGAAACACGGACAGATCTTCCAGAATCAGCTGCTATAGAAGAGCTTTGGCTAGGGTGAGATAGGGCGAGAGAACACACATTCCGCAGACGCGCGGAGTGAAGGACCCCGTGCAAAGAAGAATGGGGACTAGGAAAACTTTTGTGTCAGGTCAGCAGGTGAGGAGAACTCCCAGACCTGTGTGTATTCCTGGGATTTTAGTAACCAGACCTGTAATAGAAAAGAAACGTCAGTCTCCTCTGAGGCGCATCCCTGTCATCTCTGCGTTTATGCGGGGGAGGCAGGGCCCTCTGGTCCTCCCCTGCCTCATAGCAAATTCCAGGCCAGCCTAGGCTACCTGAGTCTGTGTCAGAAAACATTTAAACATACTTCATGTATGGGATAAATAGTTTCTGTCGTTAGTTTCCTGTTTATTACAGTGAGCACCTTGACACATCCGTGCAGTCAGCGCTTTGCTGACTTAAGAACTATTTCTGCTTAACTTCTGCTGACCTAGTCCAGGTGTAATTTCAACTTTTGTCACTAACATGCTTTTGTTAAAGACATTAAATTTTGGTGATTAGACAATTGTTTGCATTTACTCTGTAAGGAAGAATTCTTTGCCCTGCTTGAATATTCCTATACGCAATGAATGTTCATTCTTTTTGCATATTAATCTGTGTTAGCTGCTCTCATGGCCTGATGCGGCTTTCTTCCGGTTTTCTCTGGTTTCTTCCAGTTTGTTCCTTTCATATCTACTCTGAGACTCCATTATTTTTTCATTTCCATTCTGTAGTTCTTGACTGATGCGGCTACTGCGGTTATATTCTTGGGTTTTTGTCTGCAGCTGCAGCTGGGATGTCTTCCCCTGTCCTTACAGCAGAGGTTCCACTGGGAGCAGATGCTTCTCACAGTGAGCCAGAACAAAACCACTTCCTGCACTGTCCTTCACATGGGCACTGCATAGCCAACCAGTAAAGCAAGCTGCTAATGGTGGGTCCAGCTCTTCCACAGGTCCAGTCCAGTTCCCCTTGCTGACAGTCCTGTGTCTTTCCTTCCAGGCTTCTTTCACTGTGCTCTGTGTCAGTGTGAAAGAAGAAGTTACTTGTGTTTACAGCTCATGTGTGACCATGCTGTGTTAGACATGTCATCTCTGGAAAACCCTGGAGCGAAGGTGCTGGGTGATGACATTCAGTTCCTGTTGATTGATCTATATGATTATGTCAGAGGCCATGGAGAGACCTTGCAAAAGATTTGAGCAGGGGTCAAACACATGCAAGGAATAAACCTGAGCAGCACATGTTTTCGTCAGTTCAGGTTATAGAAGTGTCTGCCATGGTGTCCTCCATAGTCGTTTTACAAGTAGTAACATATCAGTTACATATGCTGAGTTCAAAGTTGTGCTTGTTTGTCCTGCCTATTCTCTTAAAAACTGCACCCCATTGTTCTCTTCTTTGCAGAATCTATTTTAAACACGAGTCAGACCTGTTACTCTATGTGAGACACTCCTCTTGCTGTTGCTTTCTGAAGACTCAGAAACGATATGCAGGCTGTTAAAATTCACAACGACATTTGCACAGCGAATGTACAGAGCATGTGATATTTATTTTTAAACTAAATTCTCATTCTATCATCCATGTTTTCCATAAAGGACATTGCATTTATTCCCCCGTGCTTTTTTCATGGTTCCAATTCCATTCTTTGAGCCATAGTATTCCAAAAAATGGTAGCTTAAAGCGAAAAATTAATGATGTTGCATTCCGCGTTTGTTGGATAAAGAACTGGGACAGAGATCTAGGAGCTGCTACTGGATGGCGTGTGCGTTGCATTTTAGCCCCAGGTGCTTTCATCTGTCTACAGGCTGCTGCGAATGGAGGGTCACTGTTGGTGCTTAAGAACCTGACCAGGTAGCCGGTCCTCTCTTGGCATCTGACTTGGACTTCCCACCAGTGCCCTGCAAATGTTTGGGGTTTTGTCTGGCTCTCTGAAAAGACATCTCTTAGGGACAGCGAGAGGTGATACCAGAGTTCTCAGAACATCGACTCTGTCCATTCTGTTGTTCTAGGGACAGCCTCTATTCAAGTGGAGGGCAGATTTCGACCTCCCAACGGTAGTAAGAATGTGTAGCAGTTTTTAATGAATGACAGGTTGTTCGTCTCTGACCAGACATCATTTGCATTTCTTCTCCCCCCCCCCCCC
>NC_022021.1:47828574-47830966 GCF_000317375.1 Microtus ochrogaster
CCCCCCCCCCCCCCAAAAATAAATTTTGCCAGTTTCATAGTCCTCTGAAATGTTTGCTATTAACAGTATTGGGAATAAACCCTCCTAATGCTATCCTGCTTACAGCGTCTCACGGGAGGCTAGTCCCAGGACAGCAGACACTTCCCCGTGTGGAACGGTGTCCCCTTCTGCTGGGCTCTATCAGGGAGTGGTCTTTTAGTGAGTTCTCTGTTGGGGACCTGCTCTAGTTCTCTCAGAGAACAGCCTTTTCGTCTTCCCTCTGTCCCGATGTTTGCCCTTTCCCTCGTGACCAAGTTGCCCTGCTGTAGGCAATATCATTCTTTAAAAAAATAAGGAGTAGAAACTCTGGTTTTTGTTTTCTCCCTTGTAGATTTTGGAACGTGCTCCATGAGGTACAAAGACACTTGCACCGCATGTCAGTTGCTTTTCCCTGAGAAATAAGTGTTCTACTCCCCAAATGTCTCCAGTCTGCTTTGATTTGAAGATGTACTGGCAATGTTCTCATTGTTGCTTAACCCTGCCCTTTGTTAACAGACATTGTTAGTGTAATCATTTCTTACAGAGTAGACCTTTCCCCTGCACCAAAAGTCTTGAGCATGGCTCCTCCCTCCTCCTAGTGCTGAAAACACCGGGCACTTTAGACACAATCCTCAGTCTGACCAGAGAAGAGAACCTCCGGCCTACGGACAAGTGTTCATGGTACTAGAAGATGCTTTGCTAGCCTCCAAGGGAGAGACGTGATACCCCAATAGTAGGAGTGCCTGAACACTGACAACATTAATATCCGTGATATCCTGTAGATGCGGTACTACCCCTAAAGATGTATATAAAACCATCAAGCAGTGATGGCTTATGCCTTTAGTCCCAGCACTTGAGAGGCAGAGGTAGGCAGATTTCTGAGTTCAAGGCCAGCCTAGTCTGCAGAGTGAATTCTAGGACAGCCAGGGCTACACAGAAAAACCCTGTTTGGAAAAACAAAGCAAAACAAAACAAAAAAAAAAACCAACCAACCTAACAAAGTGTATGTATCCTGGGTTTACATTGCTGTGAAAAAACATCATGACCAAAATGCAAGTTATGTGTGTGTGTGGGGGGGGGAGCAGGGAATATTAGCTTAAACTTCAGTATTACTGTTTATCACTGAAGGAAGTCAGGACAGGGTCCTGGGGGGCAGGACATGATGCAGAGGCCATGGAGGGGAACTACTTACTGGCTTGCTTCCCCTGGCTTGCTCTACCTCTTTCTTACAGAACCTTGGACCAGAAGCCCAGAGACGGCACCACCAACCGAGGGCTGGGCCCTCCCCCATTGACCTCTAATTGAGAAATGCCTTACAGCTGGATCTCATGGAGGACTGGCCTCAGCTGAGGCTCCTTCCTCTGGTGGCTCTGGCTTGTGTCAAGTTGACCCACCAAACTGGCCAATACAATATGTGCCAAAAAAATTGCTGAGAGAGGGGGGAACTGGTCTTCCCCAACGATGAACCCACTCTCTATTCATTCAGTGTGTAGAATACAAGCATATCACACTATTCCACATTATTCTGCTTTCTTATAGCATATAGGGTCACCTGCCCGTGGCGGGCATCACCCATGATGGGTTGTGCTGTCTAATGTCAATCACTAATTAAGACAATGCCATAGGCTTCCCTACAGGGCGGTCTTAGGGAGGTATCCCTCTCAATTTTGCTTCTCTCTTCTCAAATGACCCTAGGTAGTGTCAAGTTGACAGGAAAACTATCCAGCCCAATGCATCTTGGTATTTATATTATTATTTGTGGTTTTAATTAATTATCATTCACTGGTTTTTCTTGCAGGAAATGCTGTCCTTCTGGGATGTGGCCATCGAGTTCTCTCCCCAAGAGAGGGAATGTCTGGAGCCTGCTCAGTGGAATCTATACAGGGATGTGATGTTGGAGAATTACAGCCACCTTGAGTTCCTGGGTGAGCATCTCCTCTATAGTGACTTCTTATTTCACCATCAACATGGAGCTTCCTCACTTTGTGTGGTTTCTCATGGGAGCATCTCCACAGTCAGTTTCATATCCTTCGTTTTCAGAAAAATTAGAGTGGTTGATCCATAGCTCAAAGCTTTCCAGTGTTTCTCTCTGTGTGTTTGAACTGTCAGTGTTAAACGTGTATTTCACCCAATAGTATGTCTACTGGGACTGCTAGAAATTCAATGCCATGAGGCACGGAGCGTACTTGTTGATTGAAATATTTCACAACCCAGTTTTAGTTGGGGTGTTCTGTGCTGCATGGGTCGGCTAAAATAAGAGGTCACTCCAAGATGAAAGTTTAAGGCCTGTCTGGCAGCAGGAAGGTCCCGCCTGTGATGAACTGAATGCTGAACAGCCAGCATACAAAGGCATGTTTACTTTTTTTTTTTTTTT
>NC_022021.1:47831066-47857506 GCF_000317375.1 Microtus ochrogaster
GGCGACTTTTGGAATTTTGATAGAATTGAGTCCATAGATCAATTTGGAGAAAGATCGAGAGCTGACTCTAGGAGTAATTTCCAGAAACTCTAAAGCAACTCTCCAACCCCCACATCCCTGTGTTAGACAGAGTTTCTCCGTAGCTTTTTTGGTTCCTGTCTTGGAACTCACTGTTGTAGACCAGGCTGGCCTCGAACTCACAGAGATCCGCCTGCCTCTGACTCCCGAGTGCTGGGATTAAAGGCGTGCGCCACCACCGCCTGGCTACTTATTCTTACACAATGTTGTTTTTTGGCTGAAGTACTTCCTCACACCAGGGTTCCTAACCTAATGTATTTGTCTCTCTAAAGGAAAGCATCACATGCCCTATGTCTTTAGTCCGTTACTCTACGACAGACATTTGTAATATGGACTAATCTAAGAGAAACAATCGCTGTATTCCACAGAAATCCCTTTCTGTTCTCCGCATTGATTCTCCATGATCAAAGTACGTCTAGAAAGCAAATATTCACTCTAAAGTTTACCCTACATGCAGTGAAAAGTATTCATCCTAATGTCTACCCCAGATATAGTGACTCTGCAAAATTCCTACGAATTTTAACGTTTTCCCCTTTCAATGAGACTCAGAATCTGGACATTGTACATTCCTCCGTGTGCTGTAGTGGTCCTGGGAGGGAACATGTGTGGAACTGATTGTCTGTAGTCATTTATTTCATATCTCTTTCCTTATAGAATGTACTGGAAGGGCCATGTCAGTTCCCAGTACAAGGACACTCCAACAATCTTGTTCCCTTTTCTACAAACAGGTCTTGTCCTCTCTAAGCCACACCTGGTGACATTTCTGGAGCAAACACAAGGACCTGGGGATGGGAAGAGACAAGCAGCAGCCACCGTGCACCCAGGTGTGTAGGTATGAGGGGTTCAGGGGGCTAAAAAGCAGGTTTTCCCATGTGTGTTGAAAGAAGGTGTTGTTGTGGAGATACTCTCTCCGTCACGTCTTTGTTATCAAAGGAAGATGTCTCAGACATTCATGGTGGTTTAGTTCTCCTAAGCTTTGTAATTTCCCCATCGTGGGCTGTGTATGTTTTTCTGCAAATCTCCAAGGTTTTTTATTTTTTAAATCTACATTGTAATGAAGACTCAGGGAAATGCTGTTCTATGCAGAAGACTCATGTGTTTGCTGGGCTTGCGAGCAGACTCATGCCAGAAAGATGTCTACACCAAAGTGAGCGTGATTGGGTTTTTAAAGTCAAACCCACAATTCCATCACACAGAGGCAGGCAGTGACAGAGGCTGAACAGTATCAGTTCTGTTGATTAGAACACGTCGGGGGTGCGGAGCAATTGGATAAAACTCAGACAAGCAGGAGTCAATTTGGACAGTCTGTTCCCTGCTTAACTTTGACAACACATACAGAGGACTGTATAATTGAAGGCTGTATAAATTTTTCTCTCCCTCTAATATTGTCTCTGTACATGAATTACATTTGTACTGACCATGACTATAAACACAAACACAATTTTGGGAAGACTAAATATGTTTAATCTCTCAGTAGGTGACTCAATAACTCTTAGTTCTCAATTGTCTTCGTTCTAACATCTTACTGTAAATTAGTGACTTTTATCAGATTTGGATATGCTAAATGTAAATAACTTATCTCTGTTAAAAATTTCAGCCCTAGAATTTCCAGGTGCTGAACTGAAGCTGTCTTATACTGAAATAAACTTTAAATATAAATACAGTCCGTGGAGGCTCTGGGAACTTCACTCTCCCCAGCTCTTTATATTGTCGCTGCATAAAAGCTAAATCAGTGCCCCTGACCTACGTTCAGAAGCTTGATAAATCAGAAGGAATACAGTTAGAGGAGAGGGGGAAGCCTGGCCTTTTTAAAGGGAAACATGTAAGAATAAAAAGATGGACAATTAGTTGTTCTTGTCGTGACTCAGTTTCTCCAAGTGGGTGCAGTTTAACAAAGTTAGCAAAGACATAAGTGACTAGAGAGTGTTCTTTAATTCAGTATTCAGTGTTTTTCTTCAACATGAATAAAACTTTATAACCTTAGGGATGTTAATAAATTTTGATTACTAAGTGTATTATCTTTAAATCTCCTCTCCATAACTGTCTTACATAGACAGGCCTAAAGTGACTTCCTTCAAGCTTTAAAGGTTTTGCCTTTTATTTATATAATTAATCTAAGTAATTTAACCCATTTATCAGAGATATAACCTCAGTTATATCTTCGGTATCTTTTTAAATGATTTCACTGATCCACGCAGAGGAACTTGGCGTGCCAGCAAGAGGTTTAGAGATGCCAGTAGACTTGGATGAGAACAACTTTTGTAGAACCAAGAGTGGAAGCGTAGAACAGGATTTCCATCTGTAACTGAGTGCAGAATCCATTGAGACACATCACTCCCTTGGGCCCAGGCATCTGATTCTTTACATATACTCCTTTGATGGAGGTGGGTCTTGTATCTTATCTGTTGCTTTCATTGGTTAACTAATAAATAAAACTGCTTGGCCCTGATAGGACAGAAAATTAGGTAGGCGGAGAAAACAGAACAGAATGCTGGGAGAAAGAAGCCGAGTCAGGCAGTCGCCATGATTCTCCCACTCCAGACAGACACAGGTTAAGATCTTCCCTGGTAAGCCACCTCGTGGGCTACACAGATTATTAGAAATGGGTTAGATCAATATGTAAGAGCTAGCCAATAAGAAGTTAAAACTAATGGGCCAGACAGTGTTTAAAAGAATACAGTTTCTGCATAATTATTTTGGGTAAAGCTAGCTGGGTGGTGGGACGCAGCCCGCTGCTGCTCATATTACTGCACTCCCTTGAGTAGGCAACTTCAAATGAGATATCGTAAGTTTAACAAATAAATTTACCCTTTGAGTTAAGAAAATATCCCATAGGGGAGGTTGTTAGTATCTATTTGTATGTTGTCTGTTAGTCAGTACATATAACAGCTTTATGTATAATAGTACATGTAACAGTGTTCATCACATCACTGCAGAGGTCCATCCAGCTACCCAGCTTTAGTTTTTCTGGCCTATGCACCCTAGCATCTCTAGGAAACCTTGAAACCCCATGCAATTGAGAACCAGTTCCATGCAGCTGGGAGGGGAGGGCCCAATGTTGTCCGTCTCCTCCGTTTTTGAAGGGATATTAACATTTAACAAGCACGGCTGTGGTTTGAAGGGATATTAACATTTAACAAGCACAGCTAGAGTTATGAGGATGGTGTTCAGCTTAGAGGATACTGTGCAACATCATTAAATTAAAGAAGGTTGAATCCGAACTGCACAGCGAGGGTCATGTGACGCATTAATAGTACCTGTTAAAGCGTTATGCCGTGGAAGTTTCCAGGTCAACCTTATAGTAAACATAACACGTTCGTCTTTATGATTTAGATAGTATGTAGACTGCTTTAGTTGATGTTAACAGCATCTAACAGAATTCAGCTGACTCTGATTTTGGAGTTATTATTGATTGCTTTTAGACAGAGTGTCTCTTTTATCCTTTTTTAATAACGAGCCGCCCATTTGGTTGTTTCTGCTCTACACTTCTTTTTCCCGTGAGGCAATTAATAGTAGCATCCCTCTGAAGAAGTTCACCCCTTAGCTTTTCTTTTCCCAAGCTCATGCTGTCTTTTCCTGAGCGGTTCTGCTGCTCTTCCTCTGCCTGTCACGGAGTCGGGGAGCCAGCCTGACCAAGAATAAGGGCATTGGGGAAAAAAATTGAAGAGAAATGTGCTTGGGTTTGAAGTGGTTGGGGAATATCTTTTTACCAGAGCCAGCTTTTCAGTGAGCTAAAACAGTATTTAACAATTTATAAAACTATTATCTGTATTTAAATGGCATTTGTTTCTCAATAAGACTGAACATGGTAATTTAGATATCCATAGCTGTACTGTGTGCCTCTAGATGTAAGCAGACAACATGAATAGTTTTATATGTGTTTTGCCTTTTATAAAGATTTCAGTATTTAGGATAATATACTCATTCTCGTTAGACAGGGACGTGCTGACTCTAATCATTAAATACATAAGTACCTGCAGCCTAGAGACATTTAAACAGAAAACCATAAACTAGACATTGAAGCAACTCAGAAAGTTCTGGAAGCAAAAGTAAGAGTATCTAGGCTTGGTGGAGCCGAGACAAAGGCTGAGCTTAGCCACAGGGCTAAGGAGTCCCAAGAGCAGATAGAATGTGTATCTTAGAGGAAGCAGGCTTGCAGACCCAGTAGAAAGGAACCAACTCGGATTGTATCTCCTGTTTCCTGAACAAGCAGAATGGGACTCCAACACATAGAAAGCCTGGCTGCACCATCTTTTCCACACACCGAGCTAGAGTCCAAGACCTACGTGTGCTCTCTAGGCTCCTCGGATGTGTGGTGGCTCCACTCCTGTCGTCTACCCTGCAGGCTCTGGTCTGGTGCCTACCACAGTGACCTGTGTTCCGCAGTGGAGGATGTACTGCCCCTACGTGGACCGTATGGCACATCACTATATCAGAGAGATCCTATAGCTCGGTCCTCACCAGGCAGAGTATTCCTTTAAGGGAATGTGCCTGGGAGTTGACGAGGTTTGAGTTCTTGACAAGACCTTAATGTTTTCTGTTGTGAAACAGTGGATTCTCCACAGCTGCTGGGGAGGCTGCCTGAGAACATTTTCTCAGCAGGATTGTTTAGTTGGTGGAGCATTTGGGTAACATTCAGGAAAAATTGAGTCCCTTTGGGAATTTCAGTAACAGAGTCTGTACTATTTTCTACACATCAGAAAAAAATGCACACCTTTCTAAATGCCTAGGTGTGAAACCATTGTAAAAAACTAAGTTCACATATTTCTTTCAAGTCACTTACACTCATGTTGAGGAAAGTGATTCCCATCAGAGTTCTTAGTCTTTGATGAAGATATTTTCTAAATTGTTCTTTATCATACATTCAGTAATAAGGATTTAGAATGTATACCCTTTGTAGAAATATATTTGAAGATTAAAACTGTCTGTAGCCAGGAAGATCTAAGCTTTCAAACTTTTGTGGGTTCAAAATTTTTCTTTACTTTGCAGTTTGATTTGTTTTTTATTATTTTGGAGGTGTGTATAGCCTAATATCATTTGTTATACATTCCCTATATATTTTGGTGGATGGATAAAACACATTGATAAAGCACAGGGTGAAGGACAGTGTAGGATTATAAAGTATCCATGAGCTCTGCTTTGTGAATTTCTACTTCGTGGGTAAACACAAGTCTCCTGTTTTCATACATTGTTCGCTGTCTCTCTCACTTAGGGCCTAATATCTGTTCATTCTTGTAAATGAATAAATTTTACAAATACATAAATTTATTGCTTGGGCATCGTGATCTACTCCACTGGTCCCAGAACTTGCAGCCAGAGAAAGGCGGAGCTCTGAGTGTGAGCCAGCCTGGTTTAGAAAATCAGTTCCAGGATAACAAGATCTACACAGAGAAACCTTATGTTGAAAAAGCAAATTTAAACAAAAGAGGAAATTGTAGTGATAGGAGTGGCGGGGCTGTGTCCCCAGCACCCCGGCTGCCTGCTAGCTTATGCCCCGAAATAACAACACACAAACTGTATTCATTTAAACACTGCTTGTCCCATTTCTATCTAGCCTCATCTAGGTTAATTCTCACATATTAATTTAGCCCATTTCTAATCATCTGTGTAGCACCGGTCTTACCGGGAAGGTTCTAGCCTATGTCCATCCTGGGTCGGAGCTTCATAGCGTGTGCCTCAGAGAGCAGAGCTCTCGCGTCCGCCCTGGAGATGGGAGCATGTTGTCTCTGCTCCAGAGCAGAGCTGTTGAGTCTCTGAGCTCACTTCCTCTCCCTCCCAGTATTCTGTTCTGTTTACTCCTCCCACCTATGTTTTAACCTACAAGGGCCAGCCAAGCAGTTTCTTTGTTGCTTAACCAATGAAATCAACAGATTGATATATGACATTCCCACATCAGGAAATAACTCATTTTTTTCATCTATTACTTGACAAATATATTGTCTCAGCAAAACTACTCTAATTCACAGGTAAGCCTGAAGCTTTTTTTTCTTTTTATCATGACTTGATATGTTTCAGATATATATTTTCCTGTCCTCCAAATAAAACATAAAATCTTGTCCTGAATTTTTTTTTTTTTTTTTTTTTTGGTTTTTTGAGACAGGGTTTCTCTGTGGCTTTGGAGCCTGTCCTGGAATTAGCTCTGTAGACCAGGCTGGTCTCGAACTCACAGAGATCCGCCTGCCTCTGCCTCCCGAGTGCTGGGATTAAAGGCGTGCGCCACCACTGCCCGGCTTGTCCTGAATTTTTGAGCTATATTATTTCATCTTGTTGTGGACTGTGATGCCTGTACCACCTGGAACCAGAGTTGGCAAGGGCCTGGGGATTAAAGAACACCAGCAACATGGGTCACTCTTGAAGCAAGAATGCCAATTTTATTATGTTCCAAGGCAGCTTATATAGTGCTCTCCTTGACTAGTAGCCACACCCTAGCTCTCAGGATTTTCCATTGCAAGCCCACTGGAAACCACATCCTTGTTATCAGGAACTCACGAGGGTTCTGTGCTCAGAGCAGCTATAAGCATAAAAAAACAAGATGTTTACCTCCAGCAGGCAAAAAGGTCATAGAAAGTTCAGGGTCTGTGGGTCTGCAGCTCCCAGCAGTGGACTTTTTGTACAGCATATCCTTTCAAAATAAAACTCTATGTGGATGATAAAAATTTTGTATTTTGATGATGACTCAGAATTACACAATCACAATTAACTTTGTTTAAGGCTTGACTACTTTATAATTTCATAAACAGATAATATCTCTATTGTTTAATAGGCTTATTTCTGCTAGTAAAATGCTCTTACAACTTAGTTAGCTATTATGCCTGTGCTCTATTTTGTTGTGCCTATTATTCTACTATGAGTATAAATTATTTCTAGCTACAATATTTTATTCTTCATCCTCATTGCCTATTGGTTTGAAATATACTGTAGTTTGTCACTGATGTTTCAATATGTATGAATAAATCTCTCCACATAAAAGTACTGTAAGTATGATGAATATTTCCTAGCTTTTCTTCATATCTCAACTTTGCTTAACAGGAACAACATCCAATGTTGATTATAACTCACTACATAGTCACTGCCAGAGACTTCATACAAGGGAGAAACCTTACAAGTGTGAAGAATGTGGTAAGGCCCTTGGTTCTTATAAAACCCTTTCCATGCACCAGAGACTTCACACTGGAGGAAAACCCTACACGTGTAAAGAATGTCACAAGGCCTTCAATACTCACTCATCACTTTTTATACACCAGAAAGATCACACTGATGAAAAAACCTACAAGTGTGGAGACTGTGGCAGATCATTTTACTATCTTTCAATGCTGAAACAACATCAAAGGATTCATTCTGGAGAGAAACCCTACAAGTGTAAAGAATGTGGCAAATCCTTTTGCTATCCCTCATTCCTTAAGCAACATCAAAGAACTCACTGTGGAGAAAATCCCTACAAATGTGCAGATTGTGGAAGAAGTTTTTCTTGTTCTCTACGACTTCAGGTGCATCAAATAATTCATTCTGGAGAAAAAACATACCAGTGTGAAGAATGTCACAAAGCCTTTCGTTATCACTCATCCTATTGGAGACACATGAAAGTTCATATTGCAGAGAAGTCATACCAGTGTGAACTGAATGGAAAAGGATTTACTAAGCCTGCCTTTCTCTTTGGGAACAAGGCAGCTCATACTGCAAAGAAACCGTACAAGTGTGAAGAGTGTGGCAAGTATTTTTGTTCATCTTCATCCCTTAGACGACATCAAACAATCCATTCTGAAGACAATCCCTACAAGTGTGCAGAGTGTGGCAAAAGGTTCTCCTACTTTGCACACCTTCAAGAACATCAGACAGTTCACACTGGAGAGAAACCATACAAGTGTGAAGTGTGTGGCAAATGTTTTTCCTCATCTTCATCCCTTAGACGACATCAAACAATCCATTCTGAAGACAGTCCCTATAAGTGTGTAGAATGTGGCAAATGGTTTTCCTGTTCCAGGAGTCTTCGGGAACATCATGCAATTCATACTGGAGAGAAACCATACAAGTGTGAAGAGTGTCACAAAACCTTTCGTAAATACTCAACCTTTTGGAAACACAAGAGAGTTCATACTGCAGAGAAATCCTACGAGTGTAAAAAGTGTGGGAGCTGTTTTTTCTCATCTTCAACCCTCAGACGGCATCAGGCAGTTCACTCGGAAGACTATCCCTACAAGTGTGAAGAGTGTGGCAGCTGTTTTTACTCATCCTTGTTCTTCAGACGCCACCAAATAATCCATTCTGAAGATAGTCCTTATAAATGCGGAGAATGTGGAAAACGCTTTTCCTGTTCCAGGAGTCTTCGGGGACATCAAGCACTTCACACTGGAGAGAAACCTTACAAGTGTGAACAGTGTCATGAAGCCTTTCGTAATAGCTCATCCCTTTGGAGACACAAGAAAGTTCATACCGCAGAGAAATCATAGCATTGTGAAGAGTGTGGCAAATGTTTTTCTTCCTTTTCATGCCTTAGATGACATCAAACACTCCATTCTGAAGATAACCCCTCCAAGTGCGCTGAGTGTGGAAATGCTTTTCTACTTTGCACACCTTCAAGAACTTCAGACAGTGTCATGGCCACCCTCGTCCCGCAAGGAATGACGCGACCACCGGAGCTCTTCTCACTGCAGTTTATTCCAGGACTTTTTACACTTCTCTCTTTCTTTTCCCCTCTCTCTCTCTCCTCTCTCCTTTTCTTCCTCTCTCTTTCTCTCCTCTCTTCCTCTCTCTCTTCGTTGACCTCTCTCTCTCTCCTCTCCACTACAAACTCTGGAGGTCTCGGTAACTCAAACCACATGAGTATAATTCCCTTCCTTAGCATACCTTGTTCAGCGGCAAAATCCAGATCTCTACCAAGCCTATCCCAGGATGACACATTAAGATTGCCAGAGACGGCAAACCAAAGAGCAATTGTGTCACATTTAGCCAAAAACCTCTCCAAAGCGCTCCGTAACAGCTCGTTAAGAGTCAGAAAAAGCAGGTGTGATGTTGAAGCGCCCATTCTAATATCCTATTGTTCCTTTTAGTTTCATTTTAAACCGTCCACTTTGTCGTGGCCCTCACTTTAAACCATCCACTTTGATAGTGGCTCTGACTTTAAACCGTCCACTTTGATCGTGGCTCTGACTTTAAACCGTCCGCTTTGGTCGCGGCCCTATTACCCCCACTCTCCCTTCTTCTACCGGTGAGAGCGGAAAACCCGCTTTTTGTTGCGGATCCCCAATCTTTACCTTGAGGATTATTTGGTGCACCCCCTGACTGCAGCAAGTTCTGGGCTCCACGGAGAAAGGTTTGGAGGTTCCCCGTAAGCTTGTCCCCATACGGGCCACCAACTGTCATGGCTCTACCTCGTCCCGTCCCGACCACCGGAGCTCTTTTCACTGCAGTTTATTCCAGGACTTTTTACACTTCTCTCTCTCTTTTCCCCTCTCTCCTCTCTCTCTCTCCTTTTCTTCCTCTCTCTTTCTCTCCTCTCTTCCTCTCTTCCTCTCTCTCTTCATTGACCTCTCTCTCTCTTCTCTCTCCCCAGGCAAACCTCTCCCAGCCCTTAAGTAGGCATGGGCTGCCAACACCAAACTGACAGGTAGGCACTGCCCATAGGTTCACGCATATGCAGGCAGCTGATAATCATTGCGTTATCATACCATAGGTCAGGCCTTAGCCATCTCAGGAGTTGATTATACATCTCCATCAGGTGTGACATCACGCAGCTCGCTACAAGACAGCACACTGGAGAGAAACCATCAAGGGTGGAGAGCTGGTAAATGATTTTACTCATCTTCATCCCTTAGGCAACAGAGAGAGAGAGAGAGAGAGAGAGAGAGAGAGAGAGAGAGAGAGAGAGAGAATTCATTCTGAGCACAGTCTCTAAAAGTATGGAGAATGTGGCAAAGACTGTTAATCTTTATAAGCTCATTGGACACATGATAGTTCATACTGGAGAGAAATCCTACAAATGTCTTTAAAAAGTTTACCCGCGTTCCAGGACAGGCTCCAAAGCCACAGAGAAACACTGTCTCAAAAAACCAAAAAAAAAAAAAAAAAAAGTTTACCCGTCTTCAGCCCATAAAACATATAAAATGAATCATTCTGACTAGAAATTCTGTGAGTGCCGGGAGAAACAAGAGCAGAAAGAGGAGTCATGAGGAGAGGCCAGCCAGCCAACAAGGAAGCAGGATGTGTAGAAAATGAGATAATAAGCCATGAGCCACGTGACAAAGCATAGATAAGGAATATGGGTTCATTTAAGAGTAAGAGTTCTGGGAGACTATCTCCTAATTCCCAGCGGGTCTGATGACCTGGAACGGGTGTGTAAAGTCAGCTCAGTGACAAAACTCTGACCTTCTGTTTCAAACAAGTGGCCCAGATAGCCTGAGCCATTTTTATTTTTACAGTTTCAATAGTTTGCCTACACATTTTTTCAATCTTATTTATTCTCTTAAGTTTCTAATAATAATTACGATACCTGCCAACTTTTTCCGTCACCTCATTCCCTTTCCGGCCCCAACCTTCCCACTGCTAATCATCGCCTATTTGATTCATAGCTTTCATATTAGAAGCACATGCGATCTAGCAAACAACAGAGGGCGTCTTCTAACTAGGCACACATACTGGTGGAACAGTGTGTTTAGCTGGCTGCATTTGTGGTTACAGAAGGAGAATTTTGCCCCTAGCGGTTATGTTTCGCTCTGGTCAAATCTATACTCATCATCATCAACTCATCAGCCGAGGCTGGACCAATTCGTTCTTCATTCTGTACTCTAACATCTCCTATAGGGAATATACCAGGAGTTTTCCTATCATCTTGTAAGCTACATAACTAAAAAGCTTACTCTTTATAGCTGGCACTGCTTTTCTCTCATTCTCATGTGTTTCTCCCCCCGACTTTCTACAGTATTGGCACAGCTATTAAAGATGAGAGCATTGTGGGCTTCATGTGATTCTGCCTCATTCCCTGTTCCTAGACGGCTCCATTAACCCTTGATATCATCTATTTATTAACATTTCTCTAAGATTCTTGTGGTTAAAATCATTCTATCTACAACAGTTATGCAAATTTGTAATATTGTCCTGAACTCCTGTGACGCTTTCAGGATAGTCACAAGGTGCATTTAACACCCTGTTCTTAAGAAGCCTGAATTCATGGTCACACCTGAAACATCAAAGACTTTAGGGGCTAACTCAAATGCACTCTGTATTTCTAATAACATCCCTTCTGGTTCACCAGGAGGAGAGTCTTCAGGGGGAAGGTTTTCCTTTTGTAAATAACCCTTTCATCCATAGCTCTAAGAAAGTGAAGCTCAAATTAACCAGCAATAATTTGTATAAGGGAAGCAAGAAGAGTGCTCCTGGGGTCATGCCCAGAATTGTGCAGCACACTAGCCATTGGCCTTGCCAAAAATGGGTCAGATTCTCGAGCGCCTTGCAACAAGGAGAGTTTGTTCAGGCTGTTCTCAGGAACCCCCAAGAAATCCACATGGCTCCCAGCATCTTTTTTGTTTTTAAATTGAAGTTCATGAACATCACAAAGGACTATTATACAGGCAGGTCTTAATTTATATAGAGGACTGGAAAGAGAATGATTAAAATAAAAAATAAACCAAGAGCAACAACCAAATTAATGATAAATGTTCAAAAATGTTTTATAGTTAAAGAGGTAATTGAATTTAAAAAATCATTTCCCAAATCATACATTACTTGAAAACAGGAGAGAAAATCTCTAGCTTATTGTGCCTATCTTAATGTTTCCTTGAATCCCATATCAACAGAAGATAGGGAAGATTTATACATTACTTGAGAAAATACTTACTTAGTCCTCAAGGGAGCTGAAGGTGCTGGGGCAGTTCTAAAAATATTAGCAGTAGTTGGACTCACCAAGATAAGATACATAATGGAGTATTTTCTCTGAATTTGTCAAATGCTAATGGATTCACATTGTTAATGTGATTACTGCATATATATATATATATATATTTGTGTATAGTTATTGTACTTATTGTATATAGTTTTTCTATGCTAAATAAAACCTTTGCTTTTTGTTTAGACAAAAATGGAAAAATGTTCTATATGTTGTTTGTGTCCTGACAAGTAAAATTCACCTTGAGATCAGAGGGTTGAGCTAGCCACTATTTAACCACAGAGGCCAGGCAGTGGTACATACACCTTTGATCCCATCACTTAGGATCTTATGTCTTTGATCCTAGCACATGGGAGATTCATGCCTTTGATCTCAGCACTTGAGAGGCACATGCCTTTAATCCCAACACTAGGGAGGTGGTGACAGGAATATAAGGCCTGTGGTGGTGTGGGAAGTCCTTCTATATATGTGTTGCTTTTTTAGGTAATGAATAAAGAAGCTGCTTTGGCCCATGATAGGGCAGAATAGAGCTAGGTGGGAAACCTAAACAGAATGCTGGGAGAAAGTTGGATGAGTCATTGAGATGCTATGTAGCCACCAAAGGAGAAAGACATGAGCCGGCAGCCAGAATCTTGCAGGTAGGCCACAAGCCTCATAGTAAAATAGAAAATAATAGAAATGGGTTAATTTAAAATGTAAGAGCTTTCTAGGAATACACTAGAGTCATTGGCCAAGCAGTGTTGTAATTAATAGGGTTTGTGTTTGAATATTTCAGGTCAGGGTGGCTGGGAATGAATGAGCAACCTCCGACTACACAGTGGAGACGGGATCTTAGGCCCATTCATTGTGAGGTTTCACAGAGACAGGACCATGCCCTCCCCCGCCCCCCATTTTCAGTCTTAGGATTTGGTGAGACAGGATTCCCCCATTCAGTGTGAGGATTCGTAGAGACAGGATCACCCCGTTTCGGTCTGGGGATTCAGAGAGGTAAGAAGTGTGGCCGCTCTTTTGCCTCTCTGATCTTTCAGCTTTTGCCCTGATAACTGACTCCAGGTTTTTCTTGATAGGATCACGTTTCACACTGTGACAAGTTTGGGGAGAAAAGGCTTTAATTGGCAGAGGGTCCCACAATGCTTTTATCATCGAAGAGAGTCAGGACAGAAGTCCAAACTGGGTAGGAACTTGTAGGCCAGAACTGCTGGGGGCGGGGCAAGGGGTGCTGCTGACTGGTTTGTTCTCTGGGAGTGCTCGGGCGGCTTTCTTACGGCATGCCAAATGGACTGGGCCATCCCACATCAGTCATTAAGAAGTTGCCCCGTAGTCTTGTCGACAACCAGATCTTACAGAAACATTCTCCCAAATTGAGGTTCCCATCTCTTAAATGACTGTAGCCTGCTTCAGGCTGACATAAAACTAGCCATCATGGCTTTTAACAAGACTGGCCATGACAGCTCGCTGGACCGACCTCTGAATGAAAAGTTTACTAGCCCTGGCCTAATGGTCAGGCCCTGTATAATTAACTGGTTGTTAAATTTTGACAATTGAAAGATAGCCTGTGTAGAAATGGTTTCAAGGGCAACAGACTACACCTCCATTGCAATCGGAGATTTTAAAGTAAATAAAACAAATAGGGAATGAAATGGCTTAGGAGAGGCTAGGTTAGTCTGACACCGCACCTCCTCCACTCTGGAAACTTTATTCAAGTAAATTGCATCTCCGTTTTTCATAAAAAGGATTCTTCAGCCCTGGAAGAGGACCTCAATCAGCGATTCTCAGACTGTGGGTTGGGACCCCTTTGGCTAACCTCTATCTTCAAAAATTTTTACATTACAATTTATAACAGTAGCAAAGTTACAATTATGAAGTAGCACCTCTCCACACCCCCCTGGAAATACTGTGTGGTAGGTGGAGAATAACTCACGGACTCACAGTTGGTCAGAGTGCAGAGAATAATAGCCTGTGGAGGGCCCTAATCCAAAGGTGACACCTACATCACACATTGTAAGGGAGCCCCTTGCACACTTCTAACTCCAAAAGTCAAGGATGCATGAGGGAGAAGTGGAAAGAACATCCGAGTCAGATATAGTGAGTATCTGCTAGAAACGTCAGTACCAGCTCATGCATGGACATGCTGTGGCTAATACTACCTGGACAACCCTTACACAAGCTAAACCCAGCCTTGCAACAAGCATGGCTGCATAAGGGTCTCGTTATGTCTCACCCTGAGTGGAGAAGCAATGGCTCCTGAGGGAAACAGTCAATCTGAGAGTCTTCCAGGGTTCAGTTGGCTGTCCTACACCCCACACATGGAGGGGCACTCAGTGGAATGAAGAAACAAGAAAGAAGCTCACAAAGTTGGGAGAGTCACATAGTTTTTTTGTTTTTAGTTTTGTTTTTTGGTTTTTTCGAGACAGGGTTTCTCTGTAGCCTTGGAGCTTGTCCTGGAACTAGCTCTTGTAGACCAGGCTGGCCTCAAACTCAGAGATCCGCCTGCCTCTGCCTCCCGAGTGCTGGGATTAAGGGCGTGCGCTGTTTTAAGGGTGAGAAGTAATAGGTTAAGGGATGTGGAGATTTGAGTAAAACATGTAATATACACCGCAGACTGGGAGACCAGCTCCCACATTTGCTCGAGGGTAGTAAAGATTCCTCAGAGTAGCGAGGGCTTAGGGAAACTTTCTTGTGTCTCTAAAAATGTCCTTAGGAAGAAATCCAGTCTCATATGCTCTGAAGGTAATTTTCTTTATTACTGCAACCTGAAAAATACTCTCACACAGGATGAAAAAAAAACTCTAGCTTATATAAGAGCTGCAAATATTTCTTAAACAACAGCAGAGGAAGTGCCATTCTATAAACACATAAGAAATCACATTTTTTTTTTCTTTCAGGCTTGAAAAAGTCACACTGATCATAGCCAGGGCAATGTTTGGGTGTGAGCCAGATACCCTGAGTTTAGTATGTAAACCAGGCAGGAAAGCACAAGGCTTCCTCATCAGAGGGGCTCCCTGGAAGCCATACACTGAGCTGAAGGCATTCAACTTTCCCGAGTTCTTACCCAGAGTCCACTCAGATGCTCGGTACTGCTGACGTTTCTCCTTTGAATCGTGTGTGCTCTTATTTTAATCCCTCATCCACACTTCTGCCTGCCATCTCAGTAGTAAACTCACTGACTCATGAAGATAGGGATGTTAGGGGAATCTTGGCCGTCTCTGTGAGATGCCAATATCATTCTAAACCACACTGACTTTAAAGTAATAGACAATGTAAAATCTCCAGGAACTGTATGAGAGATTAACTCGAATATCGGGAATCCTGGCACTTTGTACAGAGCCTACATTAATTTGCTCTGAGCCAAGAGCACATCCATGGACAGCTCTGTCTTGCGGAAGTGGAATTTCATTCGAAAGGCGGAGGCCCATTGTAGCGGCTTGGTGCTCAGAACTATACTTCTAGGAAAGCCCCCAAAAGAAGGAAAATGTGCTATGGTGCTGGACACTGTCCCAAGATGGAAGTGGAACATGACAGCACGGCCCACCTCGTCCTAGATTTTTAGACACTAAGGTTGGATGTGCAGTGCCATGTGCCACACTGTTAAAGAGAACCGCTCCACCATATCACTGGTCAGATGTTCAGTGTCCCTCCTAACAGTCCCTGTGGGGTCACACTTCATGGAACACGCTGGTGACAGCTAAGTGGAATTGGATCTGAAGCATATACCCATGGCAGAAATATAGAAAATTCTACACTGGGACTGTCCGTGTTTCAGTTCCAAGTGATCCGGGACCAGGGTCCCTTCCCTTGGAAGGTGAGCACGCGCTCCTAGCGCACCGGGCGGTGAATATTGATCTGACTTTGTGAACAACAGTGGAGAAAATTCTAGTAGCGCTCTCACAAAAACGAAATTGCTTACACAGATTATTAGTTGAAATTTTCAAGGGACAGAAGGACAGGTGGCAAATTCCTGAGATGGATTATGGGAGGTCTTTGCAAGGAACTGTCAGAGAGTCAGACGTTTAACTTTGTGCAGTGGTTACACCGGCTGTCTCCCTCACCAGTTCCTCCGCGCTGCAGAGATAGCAATGTTCACACAACACTGTTTTACAACTGTGGAGTCAGCTCCATGTAAGGCTCACGCAGAGTGTCACTACAGAGGAATGAGGATTATTTGTTTATTTGTGGGGCTGCATATAAAGTCAAAGTCTAGATTATACTCAACTGCTTCAGCCCGTGTTTGTTTCGTTTTGTTTTGCGTTGCCATCTCCTTTTTACTTAGATACAAGGTCTCTTTGAATTCTTCAGTCCAGCCTTCTTCCCAGGTCCATTTGTCCCGTAACCGCTGAGCAGCTAGGAGCACGGTCAGACATACCACGGCTGGCTTCAAAATCATCTTTATTTTTTTTTAATTTTTTTTTATTTATTTAACTTTATTATGTTCGTTGGTGTGAAGGTGTCAGATCTCGTGGAACTACATTTTCAGACAGTTGTGAGCTGCCGTGTGGGTGCTGGGAATTGAACCCGGGTCCTCTGGAAGAGCAGTCAGTGCTCTTAACCGCTGAGCCATCTCTCCAGCCCCTCAAAATCATCTTTAAAAGATACTTCTCAGTCTCACAATAGTGTATTGCTTCGTTATTGTAAAGTAAAACTGAGTCAACATGATATTTAAACGCTCTAGTAAGATTAAAATCACAATATATGGACCAGAAAACTCACAAGGCGAATATTTCTGTCAAAGACTCGACTCACATTCACAATCTCGTGTTGAGGATCTGGAGATGAACAACAGCGTCATTGCACAAAGCGGTCCTGCTCACTGTGCTTCCTTCCTCCCACCCTCTACTGCTGGCAGCCAGAACACATCCAAGACCATAGAACTCTCCCAGCCTGGGTTCCGGGGATTCTTTCGCACAGACTTCTGGGAAATGTAGTTTGCAGCGCTGTAACACCACTGGGAGCAGTCCAGGAAACCCCTTTCCGGCTTTTGGTCTCTTACAAGTGCGTCTTCCCCAAAGTTGGGCGACAGTCCGGTCCTATTGTGGTTTCCAGGTGCGTCTCTGTCATGAAGGTTGGTCCAGGGTACAGCGCTGCCTTAGGCACACTGCGGAGTGTGGGTCCGTCTTGGAGGGAGCTGACCTGGGCTGGGTGAGAGGGCGGGAGAAACTGCCTTGGAGGTGCTGTGCTCAACTGGCTGGGTCACGTGAGGTTGCAGGTCAGGGCTGGGGTGAGGGCTATAGGGACTGTTCCCTGAGCGCCGCGTGCAGCCCCAGTCCGCCTTGGGCTTCTGGGACAGGAGAGCTGCGCGGAGTAGGTGATAGCGCAAGGTCCCGGATCAAGCTAAGGATGGTCAGCTGACTGCCTGCTCCTGAGGAGGAGCTGGGAGCTCACTTCACTGAGCAGCTTTGGTGGGGAAGCCTGCTTCACTTCTGACCCATTCTCATAGGGATGCTGTCAGATTTCTCAGTATCTACAGAGCAAACGGATTTCTGGTCCTTCCTGCCCTCTTTAGCTGGCCTAGGGTACTGGTCTTGAGGCCTTGGTTGTGTTCTTTTTGTCTGCCAGTTAAAGAATTAAAAGAGGAAAAATCTGAGGCAAAACAAAAGTCTCAGTTGGGAAATTCTGGAACACAGCAGACACATCTGCCAGGATCAGCTGCTATAGAAAGCTGTGACTAGGGTGGAGAGAACACACATACAGCCCACACACAGAGGACCCTCTGCAGGAAGAAGGAACTGGAGAAGCTGACTCCAGGTCTCACCTTGAGATCTGGGTTCCCTTAAAGACTTGAAAGGTCCTGCATCTGTAATGTAGGGTGGAGTAACTGTGAAAACGACAGAATGTCTGCTTGGCCCACAATGGTGGTTGTGTCAACGTCTTGATGTGGCCTTGAGCTTGTTGAGCTGGTCCAGAAGCAGGGTCCCTAGGAACAGGTGAAAAGCTCTCATGGCCTTGTGTTACAGTGCCAGGCTTTTGTGTCAGGTCAGCGGGTGAGGAGAACTCCCAGACCTGTGTGTATTGCTGGGATTTTAGTAACCAGACCTGTGATAGAAAAGAAACGTCAGTCTCCCCTGAGGCACATCCCTGTCATCTCTGCGTTTGTGAGGGGAGGCAGGGCCCTCTGGTCCTCCCCTGCTTCACAGCAAATTCAAGGCCTGTTAGGCTACCCGAGTCTGTGACAGAAAACATCTGAACATATTTCATGGATATGATACTTTGTGTGGCTCATTTCTTGTTTCTTACAGTGAACACCAGGGCAAATCCATGTAATCCCCCCACTTTGCAGACTTAAGAGCTATTTCTCCTTAACTTCTGTTAACCCATTCTGGGCGTAATGTAAACATTTTTACTAACATACTTTTGTTAAAGACATTAAATTTTGGTGTTCAGACAATCATTTGAGTTTACTCTATGAAGAAGAATTCTCTTTGCTTTGCTTGAAGATTCCTATATGCAGCGAATGTTCATTCTTTTTGCATATTAATCTGTGTTAGTTGCTGTCTTGACCTGATGCAGCTTTCTTCTGGTTTTCTCTGGTTTCTTACAGTTTGCTTCTTTCAGTTCAATCTGAGACTCGGCTGCTGTGATTTCATTCCTGGGTCTTTTTCTGCAGCTGCAGCTGGGATACCTTCCCTGTCCTTACAGCAGAGGTTGCTCTGTGAGCAGATGCTTCTTACAGTGAGCCAGAACAAAACCACTTCCTGCGCTGTCCTTCACATGGGCACTGCGGAGCCAACCAGTAAGCAAACTGCTAATGGCGGGTCCTGCTCTTCCACAGGTCCAGTCCAGTTCCCCTTGCTGACAGTCCTGTGTCTTTCCTCCCAGGCTTCATTCACTGTGCTCTATGTCAGTGTGAGGGAAGGAGTTACCTGTGTTTACAGCTCATGCATGACCATGCTGTGTTAGTTAGACATGTCATCTCTGGAAAACCCTGGAGCGGAGGTGCTGGGTGATGACATTCAATTCCTGCCAATTGATCTATGTGATTATGTCAGAGGCCGTGGAGAGAACTTGCAAATGACCTGAGCAAGGGTCAAACACATGCAAGGAATAAACCTGAGCAGCACAGATTTTCATCATGTTGTCAACTCTGGTTATAGGAGAGTCTGCCATGATGTCCTCCCTAGTCGTTATCAAATGCAGCGACATATTTTGAGTTGAAAGGTGCATGTGGTTGCATGGCTACCTCCTTCAATATCTGCATTCTGTTGTTCTCTCCATTCTGCAGTCTCTATGTGAAATTAAGTCAGGTCTATGAGAGTGCACGGCCCCAATCTGTATTGGACATACTCCACACAGTGTTGCTTTAAGAAGACTCAGAAACAATGTATGAACTATTAAAATCTGCAAATATATCTAGACACCTAATGTGAAATGCAAAGTGATAATCTTTTGAAATTAAAATTATAATTATTGCAGTTAGTGTTTCCAAAGCAGATACTGCATTTGGCCTTCCATATTTTTTCATGGTTTATTTCACTTTCTGAGTCATGCGGGGGGCTTAAAGCAAAAGTAAATGGCTCTTTCATTCCTCACTTATGGTATAGAGCTGAGACAAAGACCCAGGAGCTGTTCCTTCATGATGTATATAGTGTGTATTTTAAGCCTTGTGGCATGTAATCAGTAGTTAGGTTGTTTTGATTGGTGGTTCACTACTGTTAGGATCCTGACCAGAAATCCAGTCCTCTCTGTGCATCTGGCTTTGACTTCCCACCAATCTGCTAGTCTTCAGTCTTGTCTGACTCTCTGAAAAGATATCTCTGAGGGACAGGAGATGAAAGAGTTCTTAATATATCTACCCTGTCCATTCTGTTGTTCTAGGCTTGAATCTGAGAGGAGCCTCCACTCATGGAGGAGTATATCGACCTCCCAATAATAGTGTGAATATGTAGCAATGTTAATGAATGACAGTTTGGCCAACACAGGTGAGACATTTGCATTTCTTCCCCATAGAAAGTTCATTTCACCAGGCTGAAATTCCCTTGAAACGGTTGCCATTAATTGTATTGGCTAAGATTCATCTTAAATGCTATCGTGTTTCCAGACACACTGCCCTTCACCTGCAGCATCTCATAGATTGGCTTTACGACAGCCGATCTGCCTCTCACGTGGAATAGGGGGATCCAGGCCTGGGCGGCTTAGGGAGTGGTCCTTGCGGTTCGTTCTCCCTTGAGGACCTGCTCTATTTCTCTCACAGAAACATGTTTGCATCTGTGCTCAGCTCTTGGCTCTTTCCACTCCCGTGGCGATCCCTTGCTCTTGGTTATCATACAGTTAGAAAGGGTGGCATCCGTGATTTCCTCCCCTTTCTTTGCAAAGGCAGGAATGTGCTCTGGTAGGAATGTGACACAAGACACAGAGGATTGGAGCTGGGCCTGACCCCAAGGTCTCCTGCCTAAGGGTGAGCTTTCGTCCTGCTTAGCTGTTATTCCCATGAACCACCCCCATGAGCAGTGTGACATTGAATCCCTAAAGGTGCCCCCGTGTCTCCCACATCTCGGCATTAGCAGCAGTTGTCTCTGATGACGTCTTAGTTCTTAAGTTACAGAGGAGAGCATGCTGGAGCCACTAAAGCATCACAGTTGCTAACTGCATTCCAGATGCTTTTCCTAGACCTACACTGAAGTGTAGCTGTCACTGCCTGTTAAAGACATTGCTCACTGCAGCACAGAGAGCATTATGGAAAACTAAAACATTCAAATCCAGAGAACTATTGTCTTGTGATGCCCTGACCGAGTAGATACACTGTAGTAATAGGAGCGGCGGGGCTGCGTCCCCAGCACCCCGGCCGCCTCCAGCTAGCTTTACCCGAAATAATTACACGGACACCGCATTCTTTCAATCACTGCTTGGCTCTTTAGCTCCAGCCCTTTTCTCGGCGAACTCTCACACCTGGACTAGCCCATTTCTAATCATCTGTGTGTAGCACCCCAAGGTGCGCTTACCGGGAAGATTCTAGCCTACATCCATCCTGGGTCGGAACTTCATCGTGTGTGCCTCAGAGAGCAGAGCTCTCGCCTCTGCCCGCAAGAGTGGAACATCGTGTCTCTCTGAGGCGTCTGCCCCCAAGAGGAGAGCTGTTGAGTCTGACCTCACTTCCTCTTCCGCCCAGCATTCTGCTCTGTTTACTCCTCCCACCTTATGTTTTAACCTATCAGGGCAAGCAGCTTCTTTATTTAATTAACCAATGACCTTCCTCCATCAATACACCACACCACAATTCCTGTGCAGAAGGCTCAGGGAATATCTCTGGAGAAAGGACCATATTGATTATGAGAGTCAGGAGCTCCGGAACTCTGTTGTGAGGTTGTACCTTCCAGAAAGGGAAGGGAAGCTGCACCCATGACACCCCAACAATATGACTGCTTGAACAAGCCCTAAACAGTGGCATTGGCTCATGATCCTATGCAGGGCACAATCTGCTAGCTAACAGAGAAGTATAGGCACGTAAGAATCACTAAGAGAGGGAGAATTAGTTTCCCACAGCGATAAGCCCACTCACTATTCATCCAGTAACAAGTGATCTGTCCTCAAAACATGCGCACAGGTAACACTGAACAGAATTGGCCATTCATATTGATATAGCTATGTGTATGCATGTGTATGTATATATATGTGTGTGTGTGTGTGTGTGTGTGTGTGTGTGTGTGTGTGTGTGTACGTATGCTCTGTGTAACAATAATAATTAGAGAACAATACTTCATACATTCAAAATGGACTGTTGGGGGACATGAGAGAAGTTGCAGTGAGGAGGCAGAAGGGAAAATGATGTACTTATATTGTTTAATTCAATAATTTTCAGGGAAAATAAAGTCTTGTCAATTTGACAATGTTGGTGACACTAGAAATTATTTTCAGGCAGACAAGCCTAAATAATATATGATCTCATCGATATATTAACTATAAAAAACTGTATCTCACAGAAGTTGGAGACTGATTAGTTGTTCATCAATAAACCAAGGCTTGGGGACTTTCTAAGAAAGTGGGTGCTGTGGAACAGTGAGATAGGAGAAGCCCCAGGTACTGTTGCCCTGACTACGGGTGTGTGTGAGTGTTATGTAGTGCACTTTTCAGGAGCGTTGAAGATTACGTTTGAGGAGGTGACCATACCATAACTGAGAAAAACAATCCAAATCCTACCTATGAATTTACTAGACAATAACACATCAATGCACGTATTGCCGATAATTTTAGTACATCAGTAAAAAGGTAAAATAAAGGATGACTATTTTTATAGATCATTCTGGGACTTTACTCAATAAGATATTAACAACATAAATTCTTAATTTAGAAAATTTGAAATGTGAAAATAGCATCAGTTGTATTTCTCAGCTATGCACACTGATGCTCAGGTGTCATATGTGCAAAAACTTGCTTTATGAATACCACAAACCCCCTTCATCTGTACCTGTCAGAGAAAAGGCAGAGAGGGAAAATGATGAGAAGATCCAGTGGCGTGTATTCTATTTTAAATTCTCAGTTGTTGGTCCTTCTCTTGCAGTTTAGAAAACAAAGTTCAACAACTTAGGTGGTATTTAGTCCGGGAGGTCTTTCTTATTATTCTACCTTTTGGCTGCTCTTCTCAAGTCCCGTGTCCCTGTCATCTGCGTCATTGCTGAACTCTGCAGAAATCCTGAGCCCACAGCACAGCCAGAGATGCTGCAGCAGTCTCTGTATTTTCATTACACTTCACTTTCATGATTGTGCACATGAACTGTTGAGAAATCCCTTCTCCCTCACCGTGACTTTCTCCTGTGAGGAATGCATACGTGTATGGTGTGTAGCAGCACATGGCACTACATGCATGTGCTGTGGGTGCATTCATTTTGCATTTCATCAGTCTCAAATAGATCATGTCCAACTGAGCTTATAGGATCTTTTCCCTTGTCTTTCCTTTTGATGGTCAGTGTGAGATCATGTGACCACTTCAGACATATCTGAGGAATATTACTACCTATGTAAGAGACATTTCTAGCTCTCTTTCATCCTGGGACAAATCTGCAGACGTGTGATATCTGTGTTAGGGTTTCTGTTGTTGTCATAAAGACCATTATGAAAGACATCTTGGATAAGAAAGAGTTTTGCTGTGGGATAACCTTTTGTACACTGTAAAGATTTGTCACTTGAATTGGTATAGTAAAGTATTGAATGGCCAGTAGTCAGGCAGAAAGTATAGGCAGGATGACCAAAATAAGGATGATGGGAAGGAGAAGGGCAGAGGCTGAGGAGCTGCCAGTAGACACAGAGGGAGCAGGAGATGGATGTGTCATGCTGTTAAAGGTACCGCCATGTGGCAAAAGGTAAATATGGAATATGGGTTAAATTAAAATGTGAGCGCTCGTTAGTAATAAGCCCGAGCTGTCTGCTGATCACTTATAATTCATATTCAGCCTCTGAGTTGGTTCTGTAGACTGGGCGGTTGGGACAGGAAATGTCCATTTACAAGGTTTATTTTAGACTCCAACTTCAGGTCACAGTCCATCTCTGAGGACAGTCAAGGCAGGAACCTGAGTCAAGTACTGGAGCAGAGGCCACAGAACACTGCTTACTGACTTGCCATGCCTGCTCTTCTGTACCATAAAGGAGTGCCTGCTCAGGGTGGGCACCACCCCTAGTGGACTGTGCTGTCTCATCAATCACTAGTTAAGAAAATGCCCCCGAAACTTGACTACAGGACAGTCTTAAGGAGGCATTTTCTCTATTGTTTCTCTCTTCTCAAATGGCCCATGTCAAGTTGACAGGAGAAGTATCCATCCCAATGACTCTTGATATTTATATTATAATTGATGATTTTAATTAATTTAAAGTGTGATATCATTTATTTGTCTGTATTTCAGGAAATGCTGTCCTTCTGGGATGTGGCCATTGATTTCTCTCCAGAAGAGTGGGAATGCCTGCAGTCTGCTCAGTGGAATCTGTACAGGGATGTGATGTTGGAGAATTATAGCCACCTTGAATTCCTGGGTGAGGATCTCCTCTATAGTGACTTCTTATTTCACCTCAATGTGTAACTTATTCACTTTGTGTGGTATCTCATGGAAGCATTTCAACAGTGATTTTCACATCCTTCGATTTCAGAAAAATTAGGGAGGTTGCTCCATAGCTAAAAGCATTCCACTGTAGAGGCATTTCATTTGTATTTTAATAAATAAAACTTGCCTGAAGACTAGAAAAGCAAAGCAGCCAGCCAGTGGCTCTTACGTTGATGTCAGTCTGAAAATGGTGATCCTGCCTCCAGGAAACCTCAGAATGAGACCAAGAGCTCTCTCCCTGTTTTATAATCCTCTCTCATTCTGGGATTAAGGGCATGCACCACTACTTCCTGGTTTCTATGGCAACTAGTATGGCCACTGGGATTAAAGGTGTGTGTCATTGCTACCTCGTCTGTAAGGCGGGCCAGTGTGGCTGTCTTACTTTTCTGATCTTCAGGCAAAATTTATTTATTAAAATAAAAATGAAATGTCACTGCATCCCACTATTTGAACTGTCAGCGTTGAATGTGTATTTCATCCAGCAGTCACTGTGGTGGGATTGTTAGAAATTCAGTGGTGTGAACTGTATTTCATCCAGCAGTCACTCTGGTGGGACTGTTAGAGATTCAGTGGTGTGAATTGTATTTCATCGAGCAGTCACTCTGGTGGGATTGTTAGAAATTCAGTGGTGTGAAGAAGCATGGAATACACTTTTTTTAAAAAAATATTTATTTATTATGTATACAATATTCTGTCTGTGTGTATGCCTGCAGGCCAGAAGAGGGCACCAGACCTCATTACAGATGGTTGTGAGCCACCATGTGGTTGCTGGGAATTGAACTCAGGACCTTTGAAAGAGCAGGCAATGCTCTCAACCGCTGAGCCATCTCTCCAGCCCCCTGGAATACACTTCTTAATGAAAGTGATTCACAACTCAAATTTAATGGTGTTCCCTTACAATGAGACTCAGAATCTGGACATTGTACATTCCTTCATGTGCTGTAGTGGTCCTGGGAGGAAACATGTAAGGAGCTGACAGTCTGCAGGAATTTCTTTCATCATCTCTTTTCTTATAAACAGTGTACTGGAAGGGCCATGTCAGTTCCCAGTAGGAGAACACTTAATCTTCTTCCCTTTTCATGCAAACAGGTCTTGCCGGTTCTAAGCCATTCCTGGTGACATTTCTGGAGCAAAGACAAGGGCCTTGGGATGTAAAGATACAAGCAGCAGCCCCCGTGCATTCAGGTGGGTAGGGAAGAGGGGGTCAGGGGCAGCATTGAGGTCTAAATATTTCAACAAAAAGGCAGGCTTTCGCATGTGCATTGAAACTTATGTTGTTGTGGAGATAATTCTTTTTTTTTTTTTTTTTGCTTTTTCGAGACAGGGTTTTTCTGTGGCTTTGGTGCCTGTCCTGGAACTAGCTCTGTAGACCAGGCTGGTCTCGAACTCACAGAGATCCACCTGGCTCTGCCTCCCGAGTGCTGGGATTAAAGGCGTGCGCCACCATTGCCCGGCATGGAGATAATTCTTTTGGTTTCTCCTTGGTCCTTTTGTTGTCAAAGGACGTCTCTCAGACGTTTATGAGGTTTTTAGACTCTGAAGCTTTGTAACTCCCCAGTGACGAGCTGTGTATTTCCAGAGACTTTCGTGGTTTTTGTTTTCGTTGGTGTTGAGTCTACACTGTAACGTTAAAAATGCCTGAACGCCTGTACACTGTTCTACAGTCTGAGGTGTGGAGGAGCCGTTGTAGTCCAGTCGGTCCACACAGAAGTTTCTTTTGGATCACTTGCACCCATTTTAATGAGTGGTGTCTCATCAGAGTTCTTTGTGAGTGATGAGAGTTTTCTAAAGTTTTTCCTGTTACATCATCAACAGTAAGGATTTAAAATGCATGCCATGTGGATATATATTCAAAGAATAAAACTGTCTGCAACTAGAAGAATGGGTTTAGTAGCTCATCAATAAGCTTTCAGAATTTTCTGGGTTTGCAGTTTTTTTTGTTTTTGTTTTTTTTTTTTACTTTGTAATCTGCTACGCTGTTTTGTTACTTAGAAGTGTACATTGTATCTAATTATTTGTTTTCTGTACCCTATGGATTTTGGTAGGAGGATGAAGCACATTGATCAAACACACCAGGACAGTGTAAGATAAAAATATCTAGTGCTCTGGTTGTGAACTTTCTTTTCCCAGGGAAACAAGGATTTCCCTTTTTATGCCTTGTTATTGTCTCTCTCCACTCACTGCTATGTGGTTATTTAGTCTTATAAATGAATGGATCTTAAAAAGAGGTAATTTTGTTACCAGACCTGGTCTCCCACTCCATTAATCCCAGCACGTGGGAGGCAGAGCCAGGTGGATCTCTGAGTTCAAGACTAGCCTCATCTACATAACAATTTCCATGATAGCCAGGGTTACACAGAGAAACCCTGTCTCAAAAAACCAAAACCAAGCCGGGCGGTGGTGGTGCACGCCTTTAATCCCAGCACTCGGGAGGCAGAGGCAGGCGGATCTCTGTGAGTTCGAG
>NC_022021.1:47857606-47879785 GCF_000317375.1 Microtus ochrogaster
AAAAAAAAAAAAAAAAAAAAAAAAAAAAAAACCAAAGAAACAAAGAAATAGGTAACTTTATTACCTGTTCATTGACAAAATCCTCAACAAATTTCTGTTCTCCACCAGTGAACCTGAAGTTTTCTGTTGATATCTTTCAGGTGTTTACTTTCTAGACGTCAATAATAAAACATAAAATATTGTCATAAATCTTTAGGCTATATTATTTAATCTTGTTGTGGACAGTCTATGAGTATGCAATATATCTTTTGTATCTTCCAAAATAAAACTCTATACTTACAATAAAAAACAATTGTATGTTTTGATGTTGATCCAGTCTCACACAATCACAGTTAGCTTTCTCTTTTCCAGGCCTGGATACTTTATAATTTCATGGATGTTTAGGCATTTAACATCTATATTGATTAATGGGCTTATTTCTGTTAGTAAAATACCCTTACAACGTATGTAGCTATTTAACTTTGAATAATATGGCATATATCTATGCCCTGTTTGCTTGTTCTCTTACTTCAGTAGAAGTATGGACTGTTCCACTTACTCTGTTTTGTGAATTATGCTCAGTGTTGGTAAGTGTTAAAATATACTATAGTTTCTCGTTGATGCTTCAATATGTAAATGTAGATATCTCGAATTTAAATATAAGTCATGTAAGTATGAAGAATATTTCCTAGCTTTTGTTCATATCTCAACTTTTGCTCAACAGGAACAATACCCAGTGATTGTAACAATTACAGCATGGCCATTGATTGTAAGTCACTCCTTATTCAACGTCAGAGACTTCATACAGGGGAGAAACCCTTCAAGTGTGAAGAATGTGGTAAGGGCCTTAGTTCTCATAAAACCCTTTCCATGCACCAGAGACTTCACACTGGAGGAAAACCCTATACGTGTAAAGAATGTCACAAGGCCTTCAATACTCGCTCATCCCTTTTTATACACCAGAAAAATCACACTGATGAAAAAACCTACAAGTGTGGAGAATGTGGCAGATCCTTTTACTATCCTTCAATGCTGAAACAGCATCAGAGAATTCATTCTGGGGAGAAACCCTACAAGTGTAAAGAATGTGGCAAATCCTTTTGCTATCCCTCATTCCTTAAGCAACATCAAAGAACTCACTGTGGAGAAAATCCCTACAAGAATGAAGAAAGTGGCAAAAGATTTTCCAGTTCTGCACGCTTTCTGGAATATCAAACAATTCACACTGCAGAGGAACCCTACAAGTGTGAAGAATGTCACAAAGTCTTTCGTTATCACTCTGCTCTTAGGATACATAAGACAGTTCACACTGGAGAGAAACCCTACAAGTGTAAAGAGTGTGGCAAAGGTTTTTCCTCACCTTCATGCCTTAGACGACATCAAACAATTCACTCTGAAGACAATCCCTACAAGTGTGAAGTGTGTGGCAGATGTTTTTGCTCGTCTTCTTCCCTTAGGCGACATCAAACATTCCATTCTGAAGATAATCCCTATAAGTGTGTAGAGTGTGGCAAAAGGTTCTCCTGTTCTGCAAGCCTTCAGGAACATCAAACAATTCACACTGGAGAGAAACCGTACCAGTGTGAAGAATGTCACAAAGCCTTTCGTTATCACTCAGCTCTTAGGAGACACAAGAGAGTTCATACTAGAGAGAAGTCCTACCGGTGTGAAGAGTGTGGCAAATGTTTCTCCTCGTCTTCATGCCTTGGACGACATCAAGCAATTCACACTGCAGACAACCCCTATAAGTGTGTGCAGTGTGGCAAGGCCTTTGTTAATCTTTATAGCCTTACTCGACACATGATAGTTCATACGGGAGAGAAATCCTACAAATGTCTTAAAAAATTTACTTCTTCAGACCTTAAGACACATCAAGTGACTTATTCTGAATAAAACTCTGTGAGTGCGTGGGGTGTGATAAAATCTTTGCTAATCATTTAGATCTTATCCAACTCTAACGAATCCATAGTGGAGAATATTAGGTTAATCATTTTGAATATTGACATGAGCATCTAATTTCCAGGAGCACAAATGTTAAGCATGTCATCAGATGACAGTACAGACTTCCCTTTGCTGTGATCTCCACACCAGTTTGATCAAGCCATATGTTTGAAACTTGCCTTGATGAGTTTCTTTCTTCTGTATCTATAAATGTTCCATGAAACTGTTACCATATCATAACTTTGTCTGTCAGGTGTCCTAAATCTGAGATCTGGGCTGTGGCAGAGTTACGGTTATGTTTTCCGGGGAGGTGGGGGGGTCACACAAGCTCCTATAATAACATCTCCCCGGGGTGTGTAAGAATCTCCATAGACTCATATTTCTCACTAAGTTGGAATCTGGTGAGATGGTCTACATTGGTGTCGATCTGGGCTGAATGGGCATTTCCGTTTGTCTTCCCAGGAAATGCTAACAGAACACATTATCAATCATATTTGATTCTAGGATAAAGAATTCCTTATTTTCTTTAAGTTCCTAACACCATTTCTCATGTGACTCCAACTGTCATGTCAAAGAAACCTCAACCCATATTGAAATAAGAACCCGAGTCATTTGCACTCACTCAGCAGAAAGGATGCGTTTGACTACTGGCTATGGGATCATAATAGGTGCAGATCTTACTTTGCTGTTGATACAGACCCGAAAAGTCATCTCAAGTCTTGAGTTTACTAAGTTACTGTAAACTGTTAAGGGCAATTAAAACCTTGAAGATAATAGGAACTCACCTTCTGAATGAATAAATGTCTGTAGTGTGCCCAGAATTGTGTTTCTAGTCATGCTAAGTCCAGATGAAATTGATTTACACATATGAGATTGGAAGAAGAGGCTAATTTATGTCTCTCATTCTATAGCCTTCTGCTTATGCTACTGTATATCCCAAAGTATGTACCTCGAAACAAGTTTAAACATAGTTTGTTTAATATGACATACAATTAAAAACCAAGTATAATTATACTTTAAAAACTCCTGGTGTGGGAAATAGAATGCTAGTGCTAGAGACGCTCCTTTCGCAATACTCTTTTTAGATGACAGCGTCCAGGCTCGAGCAGCACCATCCCCTTTATAGGCCACAGGCCCTACCGGAGCAATTGACATGTTCACCCCGTGACATCACAAGGAGAATACTAGTGCTAGAGACGCTCCTTTCGCAATACTCTTCTTAGATGACAGCGCCCAGGCTCGAGCAGCACCATCCCCTTCATAGGCCACAGGCCCTACCGGAGCAATTGACATGTTCACCCCGTGACATCACAAGGATGTAAAACTGTCTGCTGCTTCTGTCTCTTCTGCTACGTCTGCTTGAGTAACCAGGCCCTGCAGGGTGCTAAGCTTGGTCAAATGATGGGCTGCCTCAAGATAAGTAATTCTACGGGCCCAGTATCTGCCCTCCATAAAAGTCAAAGAGTTGAAAGGCACTAAAAGAAGTGGTACATGAAGGAACGTAGGCCTTGTCGGGCCATCCTGGCTATACTGCGTCTCCTCTGGAACCTCTACAGGAATATCCATCTGTGATGTTGCCCACACACAGAAGACAATTGTTTTCTATAGTGTAAAGGCAGAAACATAAGCAAGAGTAGTCGTCAGGCTCGTTGGGGCAGAAAGCCCAGCAGATCACAGTCATAGGGCAAAGGAATCTCAAGGACAGAGGGAATATCCTCCCACAGCTAGAGGAAGAAGAGTTGGGGACCTACTAGAAAGAGCTGACATTAGGGACCAGTGTGGCTTCTCTAGCTGGAGAGCCACACCGCTAAGGAGCCCTCCAGCATAGCAAAAGGGGTCCCACACCCCACAGTCACTGTGAGTTGGGCCTGGCATCCCTGGCTGCTCAGTCTACTGGATGATTGAGGTTTCAGAAGGATATCCAGAGACTTTAAAAGGTTCAACAAAGCCTTGTGACCTCATGCCTAGAAGTATCTGGGATAACTGAGTGCATACTGGCATCAGTTAGAGTCGAAGGGACATAAAGAGTGGATTTCTTTTCCTAGGAAGAGATGAACGTGGAACTCTCTGAGGCTGCCAGAGGAGAGGTTATTGTGTATAGGAAGGTATTTGGTTGCCAAATTTCAATAAGATTATTTGATACTTCTAATATCTTTGTATTTTATAAATCATTTCTGTGTCCTGATTTTGAGAAGCTGAGGTAAGTTCGAGGTAGATGCCCTGACTTTCAAAATTCTCTCACGTGAGAATTTCAGTATTAGAGAAGGAACGGAAAGTGAACATACAACAGACCAAACCTGCAGACGGAATTCCAACAGCGGATGACGGGTGAGCTGTCATTACACACACCAGTTTGAGCCAAGAGCTGTGTCCCGCCCGTTGGGATGGGAGCAGGGGCGGCAAGCATGAGCTCACAGCAGTGTATATGTATCTGAGTTTGTGAAAAAACCAGGTGGATCCTGATAAGATCCTGGTAGGGCTCACACTAAAGCTGAATTTCTTATATATGTTAACATCTGAGTTTTACAAAGGCCTTAATGGTGGGTGGGAACTCCTGCGATGGCCAATGGGAGTTCTTTGTCAATAAACGTTATGGAGTTACGTTTAACTTTCTTCAGGGCTTTATATGCCCTCTGTGCCCCTGACCATATACTTCAGTATTTGGGTTCCAAAGTTCTCACAAAAACTATTTTTCAAGCTGCAGAGTCTGTTCGTCTGTTCCATGTATGACCCACACAGAAATTCAATACAGAGGAACCAGGATTATTTTTTTTTTCTAGTACTGCGTATTAAAACAAAGTCTACATTACAGTCGAGTGCGTTAATGTTGGCTCACTACTGAAGTAACGAAAACAGCAAGTGCCAGGTACAAATTCAAGAAGAATGGCGGCGGGGGTAGGGGTGGGGGGAACGCGGGGATCACATACTACGTACTAGGCTTCCGAGAAGATGCTTGCACAGAATTTTGGGATATGTAGTCCGTGTGCTTGTGACATCACAAGAAGCCGCCCAGGAAATTCCAATTGAGCTTTCGTTTTGCTACAGGTGCGGTTTGCTCAAAGATGGGCGAGAGTCCCCTGCGTACATTCCTGTTGCGTCTCTGACACGGAGGTTGTCCTGCCCCTACTGGGATCTTTTTGTGCGTGAATGTGCCAGTGAGATTATATGGCTCGAACCCAGCAACAAAAGGAGCCCTTTGGAGCTATAGGACTAGGTTTGGGGTCCTCTCTGTCATTCTGGCCATAAGCATCCAACCCATCTCATGATCTGTGTATTGGCCCATATTTTTACATGGTATGGCGACCAAAATCTCAGGCCACAGTTTGCACCTGCTGTACAGACAGGCTGTCACCAGGGTCAGGATATACTAGTGTTGTTCTGCTTCTTCTTTGTAATTTGGAGGATGCCTGAGGTAGAGATGCTAGTTGGGCCTACGTGACAGAACTGGTGTACAGAGCAGGAAGATGGGAAGAAGAGAGGGCATAGAAAGATGTGAACATGACTAAAGTCATTCACCTGGTTACCTAGGAAACAGAATATTAATAAATTTACCCTCAATTTATGTTTTGGTATAAAGGCTGTTTGGAGTATAAACACATAAAATTTCCAGGATGTAAACTCAGGATTTCATGAGGGACCACTAAAAAAATCCCTCCCGACAAAGCCATGTGAGTTGTGTCAATATTTCCCATGTCTCCTCGGCTAGTCCAAAAAAATAATTTATGGTTTGGGCTAACTAAATACTGAATATTTACCTCCTGAAGAGGCCAAGATTCTGGTGCAATTATCGTGACATCTGCGCCTGTTCTATAAGACCTTCAATGACAATATCATTTGTTTGTACCTTTAATTTTGGTCTATTTTCATTTATAGAAGTCTGAAAAAATATTTGATTTATGATTTCTCCTTAAGTATTTCTTCTCTCCTCTATAGCTTTTATATCATTGAGAGCAGCAGTATGGTTTCTGATAATAGACACTAGGTTCTTTAATTGCACTGGGAAGCTGTTTCCTCCATGGTTGTAGGAATGACTGAACCAAATTTGACATGGGGGCCTAAGAGAGACCCCTCAAGGAGTTTCCTAATGGCAAAGGGTTACCTTGACTGTCCCTTGATGACCTACATTCACCTACATTCATTTGTCCAACGTCTGCCTTTGTCAACCTTCTGCATAATCCAGAAGGAAGGGACATTCTGTTTGAATTATGCTTAGAAAAAAAAATGTTTCTTGGAATGCCCTGTTTACAATCCCTTTTTAGGTGATTGTGGTTACCGTAATTGAAATACTTGATAGTTTAATTTTTTTTCAAACCTCTGGAAATCACCTCTTATCCATACATCATTGTGGTCATGAGATTCAATATTGATTGTATCTCAGATTTATTCCTTCAAGGGTGCTGATCTTGCCCTTACCAGCCTAATTACCCTTTTGCATTGTGCATTATCATTTCAGGTAATGAAAAGCCAGAGTTTCAATTATTATTTGTCTAGCTTCTGAATTTGTTATTATTCTATTTACTAATGAAGTCAGTCTTTGTAAGAAATCCATAAAGGCTTCCTTTGGGCCTGTATAACTTTAGTAAATGACTCAATTTCCTTTCCCACTTCTCCATTTCTATCCCAAGCATTCAAAGCTGCTGTGTGGCTTAAATCCAGGGTGTTGTCATCCTATAGAGATTATTTTTGTAAATCGGCATAATCTCCCTTTTCAAGAAATTGGTCTAGGGAGGTTTCCATACCTCTAGCAGTACTTCATTGCTGAATGGTCTTAGCCTCATCATCCCACAAGATCTTCCATTGTAATTGAGGGCTAGGCTCCAAAACTGCTTTAACCAAGTCTTTGTAGTCTTTTGGGATAATTGTACTACAAATTGACCATGAGTTTAACATTTGCTTCACAAAAAAGGTGAATACATGCCATATGAAACTATCACTTCCTTGACTCTCTTTAAAGCTAACATTTCCACAGGAGTCCAATTAACTCTTACACAGCCATAGGGATGTCTTTTGGCAGTTGTTCTTGTAAGATGACTGGAAAAAATTAAAGTTGGTTGTTTGAAAACTTCAGGCTGTTCCTCTCTAATCTTATAATGCAACACTGAAATTTTTTCTCCATGAAATCCCTCTGTCTGATCTGAATATCTCTCTCTATTATCTGTTTTATTAAGTTTTTCTAAAACTTGTATCTTAGCTCTCATATTAACCAACTTTTTTAGTGATAACATAAAAATGATGAAACTGATAACATTTATAATTGACATTACATAAGTCCCATCAAAATTAGTTTTCCTCTCATTTAATTGTTCTGTTTTCAAACCGTTCAGCTTATCATCATACAGAGACCCAAGTCCCTCCACTGTAGTAGTGGTGGTTCCCATTTTTTATGTGGGAAAAAAACTTCCTCTCTTTTTAAAACTAATCCCCCCTTAAAGAATTCCCAGTTACCACCTATTTACTTCTCCCTGCACAGTCATCTCAGTTTCTGTCTGTCTGTCCAGACTTCCAGACCTCTCTGGTTAGCTAGTGGATGTCTCCACACCCTGATCTTCAGGCAAGCTTCATTTGTTAGAGTATAAACAAGATATCACCACACCTATGTTCAGGAATCATTGAGTTTATTACTGAGATAATTGCAGACAGAAGTATGGATGAGGGATTAGAATAGGAACACACTTTGGTAACATTTATTTTATAACTGTGGGTGCTCTTGTATTTGGGGAATAGATGTTCCGAATTGAGACTTCATCTTGATGGATGTTTCCTGTGAGGAATATGAAATGTCCTCCATCTCTTTCGAATAATTTCAGTTTGAAGGCCATTTCGTTAGCTATTAGGATAGCTACACCAGCTTGTTTCTCAGGCCCATTTGATTGGAAAGTCTTTTCCTAATCCATTACTGTGAAGTAATGTCTGTATTTGAAGTTGAGTTGTGTTTATTGTATGCAGCAGAATGGGTCCCATTTTCATACCATTCTAAGTGAATTGAGTCCATTAGATATTAAGAGATATTAATGATCAGTGATTGTTAATTCCTCCTATTTTTGGTTTTGGTGGTGGTGGTAGTGTGTGTGTGTGTGTTTCCATTCTTTGGGGTTTGTTGGTGTTAGGTTATCTGTTGCCTGTGTTTTTTGTGGGTACAGCTAACCTCCTTTGATTGGTGAATTCCTTCAAGTACTTTCTGTGGGACTAGATTTATAGGTAAGTATTGTTTAAAGCTGGTTTTATCATGGAATATCTTGTTTTCTCCATCTATGGTGATTAAAAGCTTTGCTGTGTATAATAGTCTGGACTGGCACCCATGGTCTCTTAATGTCTGCAGAATATCTATCGAGGACCTTCTGACTTTCAGAGTTTCCATTGAGAAGCTGGGTGTAATCCTGATAGGCCTTTGTATGTTACTTGGCCTTTTTCCTTTACAGCTCTTAATATACTTTCTTGGGGGAAGGATTGAGAGGAAGGGAAATGAAAGAGAACTCTTATAGATTAGATTAAACCATATATTTTTTCTTTATTTCACACACCAACCTCACCTCCTGTCTCTTCTTTTACTTTGCTCTATATACAGCTCCCTTGTACCCCCATCCATTCCTCCTCTGTCTCCATTCAGAGGTAACCCATATTTCTTAATGTATGTCCTTCATGTGCTCATTACCTCATCTCCATTATGCCCATTCTGATTATTCTCTGTCTGTCTGGTGAATGTCTTCCTTCTTCTCAAAGCTGTCTCTGTACATCTCTCTCCCACCTATATATACCTCCTTCCAAGCTAATGACAATTTAGATTTTATTAGACCAACCAGAGTGGCACATATTAACATGGTATAAAGGAACATTCCACATCAACTTTTTTGTGATAGGATGTTTACTCTACTCTTGAAATTTCTTTGCCCTATGCCTGTGATCTGCCTTGGTTTCTGACCCCAACAAGCCTGGCTACTCTTGTTTATGTTTCTATTTCTCAAATATATAGAAACAATTGCTTCTCGGGTATTGCTAATATTAAGCATATATGAAAATATGCATTTGAGGCTAGGGTTTGGTATCCCCATATCAACCACATACATTTGCATCTCTAAGGGTCTTCTAGACCTTCTGTTTTGAGTCAGTGCACCTTACTCTGATTTACTTCCAGTGATCTCGGTAGGTGCTGCACTCTAGGAACCCAGGTGACAACATGGAGTCAAATCCTTGGTCACCCCTTTGGACCCTGTGAGCCTGCTGGAGGCAGGTACTAAACTTCAGATGCATTGCAATATACTAGCTACAGGCTGTGTTTAGAGCCACAGACTCAAGGTAGCCCATAAGACCACAATAGCATAGACTATGGATACAGCACTGACCACTGGAACCTCCCAGGTCAGCATCTCACACCCATAATGACCTCACACCACTGGAACCAGGGCTCTAGTCTCCACAGGGTCCTGGGCTGATGATGCTCAGGGAACCTCTTACCGTCCTATAGAATATTTGTACCCCACGTTTATTGTTTATTTCCTCACAACAATAAAGAACATGAATCAACATAGGTGTTCATAGACATACTAATAGTTTGGTAAATATAAATGTCTATGCTTATTACTCTCACACAGACGCCATTTAGCTCTAAAAGAAGTATAATCATGAAATTTACAGAAAAATGGATGAACTTAGAATGTATATCAACTAAGATCACCTAATCATATAAAGAAAAGCACTGTATGTTCTCCCTCATATGTGTAGCCTGGACAATGATATATGAACATATGTGAACACATTGACATATGACCGCAGTACGTCCCATAGAAGAGAGAACTATAGGGCTAAGTATTAGGGGATGAGGAAGGACTTAAAGCAGATGGTGACCATGGGTTGTGAAAGAGGACATAAGTTCCCTGGATATCAGGTTCAAACGGTTATGGATTCTAGTTTTCATTAGCATCTGTGTATACATCTATCACAGCATTTCCAGATGGTTGTAAAGAGGTGCCTGACTGTGGGTATAAAGTTGGGAACTTGGGTTCATTTAGTTACTGTCCGCTCATTAGAATAAAGGCATTAAATCCTCCCTAGGGCTTATCACCTAGCCAGGCACAAGTTTATCACAAATTAACGTCACACCAGTTACCGTTTATGGAATGGGCTTTGTATCCAGTCAGAAAACGATTGGCTGCTCCACACCTTTCCTGCATCATTGCTCTGTGGGCACTGCTGCTTTTGTCTGAGGCACAGCAGCAGCTGCACCTGATACTAAAGCTGCCTCAGCTGACGACTGCGCCTCTGCAGCCACCGCTGCTGCCTTGCGTCTGAGGTTTTAGACTGGAAGAGCCTTCATGCTGTCTTAGCTCTGTCTCTGTCCTTTATTTACCAGTAAGGATTCCAGAGCCAGACACTGGGTGGACACCTGCTAGCTCAGAGAGGCGGAGCTTCTTACACACCAAGGGGATGTTACAGGAGCTCAGATGACTCCACTGGGAAAAACAACAGTAACTATGCCACAGCCCAGATCTCAGATTCCGGGTGACCAATGGACAAAGCTAGGACATGGGAAAGGTTTCATGGAGCATTTATGGTTACAGAAGATGGAGACTCATTAATTAAGGCAAGTTTCAAACACATTGCTTGAACAAACTGTTGTGAGCAAAAAGAAGTCTCTGCTCTTCTCTGATGACATTCTTAGCATTTGAGTTGTTCTATGTTAGATGTTCATGTTGACATCCAAAATGATTAACTTAATATTCTCCACCATGGATTCATTAGAGTTGGGTAAGATCTGAATTGTTAGCAAAGATTTTTACTACACTTCACACAATCATGGAGTGATTGTGAATCATTTGATGAAGTAAACTTTTAAGGCATTTGTAGGATTTCTCTTCCGTATGAACTATATCATGTGTTGAATAAAGATTCGCAAAGTCTTTGCTACATTCCCCGCATTTTTACGAATTGTCTTCAGAATGAATTTTTTTATTTATTTTTTTATTTTTTGGTTTTTCGAGACAGGGTTTCTCTGTAGCTTTGGAGCCTGTCCTGGAACTAGCTATGTAGACCAGGCTGGTCTCGAACTCACAGAGATCCGCCTGCCTCTGCCTCCCGAGTGCTGGGATTAAAGGCGTGCGCCACCATCGCCCAGCAAGAATGAATTTTTGTTTTTGTTTTATGTCGTCTGAGTGTTGAAGATGAGGAAAACCTTCTGTCACAGTCTTCACACTTCTAAAGGTCCTCTCCAGCATGAAGTCTCTTGTGTTTCCTAAGGGAGCCGTGATAACGAAAGGCTTTGTGACACTCCTCACACTCGTAGGGTCTCTTTCCAGTGTGAATTGATTGATGTTCCTGAAAATCCCTAGAACAGTAATACCGTTTGCCACACTCTGCACACTTGTAGGGATTGTCTTCGGAATGGATTGTTTGATGTCGCCTAAGGGTTGAACACGTGGAAAAACATTTGCCACACTCCACACACTTATATGGCTTCTCTCCGGTGTGGACTCTCTGATGTTGATGAAGGCGTGAAAAGGAGGAGAACCTTTTGCCACACACTTCACACTTGTAGGGATTGTCTTCACAGTGAATTGGTTGATGTCGCCGAAGGGATGAACGTTTGGTAAAACATTTGCCACACTCCTCACACTTGTGTGGCTTCTCTCCGGTGTGGACTCTCTGGTGTTGATGAAGACGTGCAAAGTAGGAAAATCTTTTGCCACATTTTGCACATGCGTAGGGACGACTGTCTTCAGAATGGATGATTTGATGTTTTTTAAGGGATGAACCAGAGTAAAAATACTTGCCACACTCTGCACATGTGTATGTTTTCTCTGCAGTGTGAGCTGCCTTGTCCCCAGAGAGGAAGGCAGGCCTAGTAAATCCTTTCCCTCGCACTTTCCGCCTGCGGAGTTTCTCTCCAGTGTGAACTGCCTTGTGGTTCTTAAAGGATGAGTGATAAAGAAACGTCTGCTGACACTCTTCACACTGGTAGGGTTTCCCTCCACAAGGAGTGCTTTGATGCTTTTTCAGTAAGGAAGGGTCATAAAAAGCCCTGCCACATTCTTTACACTTGTAGGGTTTCTCCCCAGAATGAATTCTCTGATGCTGTTTCAGCATTGAAAGATAGTAAAATGATCTGCCACAGTCTCCACACTTGTAGGTTTTTTCATCAGTATGATCTTTCTGGTGTATAAAAAGTGATGAGCGAGTACAGAAGGCCTTGTGACATTCTTTACACGTGTAGGGTTTTCCTCCAGTGTGAAGTCTCTGGTGTATAGAAAGTGTTTTATAAGAACCAAGACCCTTACCACATTCTTCACACTTGAAGGGTTTCTCCCTTCTGTGAATTCTCCGGTGTTGAATGTGAAGTGAGTTACAGTCAATGGCCTTGTTGTAAACGTGATACTCACTGAGTCTTGTTCCTGTTGAGCCAAGTTGAGACATGAACAAAGGCTAGAAAATATTCTTCATACTTTATCTATTTAAAAGGAAACATTTACTCAAACATATTGAAGCATCAGTGATAAACTGTAACAGGAATTCTAATTGTTCTCAACAATAAAAACTTGGAGTCAGCTATCGGGGGTGCAAGCTGAAGGGTCAGAGAAGCAGAGCGGCCAGCCACTAGAGTCCTTACCTCTACTAATGCCCAGACAAAGGGCATTAGACAAAATGTTCCTAGATTGCCTCCTCAGACTTCATCCTGAGACTCACTGCTCCTCAGACTGCAATGAGCTCCTGTAGCCTCCTGTCTTATATTCCTCTCTTGGTCCAGCCATATCTCTTCCTGTCTCCACCTGCTTAGTGTTGGGATTAATGGTGTACGGCTCCCAAATACTGGGATTGAAGGTGTGAGCCACCACTGCTTGGCTCTGTTTCTCTTTTAGACTGAATCAATTTTATGTAGCCTTGAACTAACAGAGATCCATCTGCCTCTGTTTCCCAAGTGCTAGCATTAATGGTCTATGCCACCACTACCTAGCCTCTATGGCTAACTAGTGTGGCTAGCTCTACACCCTAATTTTAAGGCAAGCTTCATTTGTTAGATTATAAACAAAATATCACCACAAGAAACTACAGTATATTTTAAAATCTCTAGGCACTAAGTATAAATGATAAAATATTGGAGGTAGAAAAAAATCTATCCTTCTACTAGAATAAGGGCATATCCAAATGGAACATAGACATAATGGCATATTATTCAAAGTTTAATAGCAAAGTAATTTGTAAGGGCATTGGGCATTTTACTGACAGAAATAAACCCATTAAACAATAGAGGTATTCTATGTCCAGACACTCATGAAATTATAAATTAGCCAATCCGGGAAAGAAGACAGTTAACTGTGGCTGTGTGAATGTCAGGCACCATCTAAATACAAACTTTATCTCCACATATAATTCTATTTTGAAAGGCACAAAAAATAAGTTGTACAAGAAGTAGATGGTTCAAGAAAAGATTAAATTTATAGATCAAAAAGTCAGGTCAGTATTTTTATGGTTTTTTTGGACAACAAGAAAATATATACCTCAAACATATCAAGTCACAATTAAAAAAAAAAAACTTCAAGTTCACCTGTGTATTACACAAATTTTGCTAAGACAGCATATTTGTCAATGAGTAGATTAAAATTACTTATTTCCTTTTTTGCTTTTGCTGTTTGAAGACAAGGTTTCTCCATGTAGACCTTATTGTCCTGGAGCTCACTATCTAGACCAGGCTGGTCACAAACTTAGAGATTCACCTACCTCTGCCTCCCAAATGCTGGGATCAGTGAAGAAAGCCACCTTGCCAGACAATAAAATTACATATTTCTAAGACAAAACAGCTATTGCGCACTAAACAGAGAAACAATGAACAAGGCATGAAAACAAGAAGCTTGTGTTTACCAATAAAGTGGAAATGCACAGAGCACAATTCATAGATAGTTTATAATCTTACACTGTCATTATGGACTTTATTAATGTGTCCTATCTATTCCCAGAACAAATTATTTGAGTCAATGGAACTGAACGTTTAGATTTTAGGCTCCCAGCCTGTGTCTGGTATGATGTAATTGTGGGCTTGGCTTTATAAACCCAATTAAACTAGGATTAGACAGTGCTGGGATGACCAATGTATTTCCTTCCTGCCACAAACCCAACCTTGTCCTGATCCTCCAATGGGGCAGGTGTGGATATTTTTGTCTGTTCCAGATTCTGGTAAAAATCCTGACAAAGACTCCTTCCCTGGGAATCCTTCTAAGAGTAAAGATGTTGACTGAAGATATAACAGATAAAAATTTTCAGTTAAATCCACATCCTTCATTATTTCTGTGGATGCTGAATGAGTGATTTTGCATACTCCCTTCTCTTCTATTATATTGTCTCAGCTATTGTTCTGTGCCTTATTTCTTGCTTTCCCTGATGACCCTTGTGGAACCTAGAGTCAGCCCATCTCTTAGCTCACTTTGGATTCAAGACAGCTGGAAGCTGTGAGTTCTTCTGTCTGTCCGTCTGTCCTCCATGAGCAGTGCTAATATCGTTTCTCAGGCTGTATTAGTGGGCCTGGGAATCTCCATGTCTACTACTCTATAACCTCCTCATCCCTGGCACTGAGCTCCCCCTTATAGCATTCTTTATGATGATATAAGCTACTTAATGTATGTCTGCAGTATTGTAGGTATGTAGGACACAAAAGAAAAGACTGCCAAAATTTGCCAACACAAGGTGGGACAGCCTTTCAGAGTATCCTGATTCACAGAAAAGTTGGTCAGATATGCTAGACTGAAGACAGAATCATCCACCTTGCAGAGGAACCTTGGTTGATTGTCCAGGCAGTCAGTTGTTTCCATCATTTCTCACATTTTTTTTTTGGAAGTCACTTGCTTGCACTTCCTGCTTACTCTGGTAATATTATTTCCTTGTCAAATATCTGACGGAGTTGATAGTTACAGTTTTCCTTGTTACCAGATTCAGAAAAGAGATGCACTAAAGAAGTTTAAAGTGTATGGGGGAGAGAGTATTAAAAGATAATTTTAGTAATGAAAGTTTTAATAGAAAGTGAATTAGGTATATCATTTTGGAATCACAAAGACAGACTAGATAATAGAGTATTTTCTCTGAATTTGTCAATTGTTTATGGACATTGTTGATGTAATTATTGACTGTATATATTGTATATAGTTATTGTACTTATTGTATATATTTTTTCTCATATAAGTTATAACCTTCTTTTTTATTTCAGACAAAAAGTGGGAAATGTGATATTTTGTTTTTTGCTTTAACAAATAAAGCTTGCCTGGCGATCAGAGAGCAGAGCTAGCCACGAGTTAACCAGAGTGACCAGACAGTAGTGGCACACACCTTTAATCCCAGACCTTGGGGGGAAGAAACAGAAAGTGATATACCTGGGCAGAGAGAGATAAGGTAGATGGAGACAAGAGCTTGTTCCCTTTCAGTCTGAGGATTTGGTAGAAGTAAGAAGTCTAATGGCTGGCTCATTTACTTCTTTGATCTTGCATCATTTACTCCCAATATCTGATTTGGGGTTTTTATTATGAAGATCAATTAGAATTCATGCTACATGCCCTTGCCTCAATGGATAACAGCATAGTGTCCAAACTGGACCAGCAGGACACAAAAGAAAGTGACTGACAAACTTTGCCAAGACAAGGAAGGATAGTCCTTAAAATTCCCTCCTTCTCAAAAATGCCTGGTAGAAGCCACTTATAGTAGCATACACCTTTAACCCCAGAACTTGGAAGGCAGAAGCAGGTGGATCTCTGTAGGTTTAAGGCCAACCTGGTACACAGAGTAAGATCCAGGACAGCCAAAAGTACACAGAGAAATCCTGTCTCAAAAAACAAACAAAAAACAAAACAAAAGAAAGTATTTTCAAGATCTCCTGAGTGTGGAGTGGGCACAAGGGGGAGGGTTTATTGGGAGAGGCAGAGGAAGGAAGGTGAGAGGGGGTTAAATCTATAGCTCAATAAAAAAGAATTTAAAATTCTTAAAAAAAAATAAAGTTAAAAAAAGTCTGCTACTTTTACTAGGTTTTTAGGCCAAAGATGAATGCTCCAATGTTACAGAAGAACTTCGATTAACTATCCAGGCAGCCAGATGTAACCGTTGTTAGGTAACATTTCACCCTTCAGGGTCTTTGATAGAATTTAAGACTAAATAATTAGATTTAAAGTTTTCCTTAGTTATGATAAAAGGTAAATTAGATTAAAAAACATTTTTTACTCACAAAGATAAAATAGATAATAAAATATTTCCTCTAAATTTGCCAAATAAAAAAAGAACTGATTATTTTAACTATAATGATTACTTGACAACTGGTTTTGTTATATAAAGTTTTACTATGTGAAAACTAAAACCTTCCTTTTTAGTTAAACAGAAAGGGGGAAATGCTGTGGAATAATCCTTCTGCACATTGTGAAGATGTGTTGCTTTCATTGTTAATAAAAAGCTGATTATCCCAAAGAGAGGCAGGAATTTCAGGGCAGAGTGCTGGAAAGAGGAAGGGCTGAGGCAGAGGAGTAAAAAGGATGCAGAGAAAAGAAAAACATGCCATATGGAGAAAAGGTACCACCACATGGCACAGTGTAAAAAAGACATATAGGTTAATTTAAAATGCAAGCACTAGTTAATAATAACCCTTAGCTGTCAGCTGAATATTTATAATTAATATTGAGTCTCTGAGTAGTTATTTGGGAATGGCTGGTGGGACAAAGCTGATTATGGTCCCAACGAAAAGCTTTGTGCACACTCCTCAGCACTGCTTCCATTACAAATCTGAAGGCAATGAAAATAAACACTTGCAAGAGTTTGAGAATCAACAGAAGACCTCGAAAGAAGGGAACACAAGATCTCTGTCCAATTGAACTCATGGTAATATTAGCCATGATACTTCCTATAGGGCTAACAAAAGTGGTTATCCTGACAAGATATGAAACAAAACATTTTACTAGCTCTGACATATCTGAGAATATTGGGTTTATACACAAAAGTCTTTAATTTCTTTCACAACTTGTGACTAGAATATATCCAAATAACAATAAGAAGCCGAGTGGTGGAGGTGTATGCCTTTAATCCCAACACGTGGGAGGCAGAGGCAGGTGGTTCTCTGTGAGGTGGAGGCCAGCCTAGAATAGAGAGCTAGTTCCAAGACAGTTGAAAATATACAGAGAAACCTTATCTTGAAAAATAAAAACCGAAACCAAACAAAACGAAAGCAGACGTAACATATGATAAACATATTAACTTGAAAAAATATATATGTGTTTATATATATTTGGGGGATATATATATATATATATATATATATATATATATATATATCCCGCAAAATGGAGAATTACAGCTCACTAACTGCCATAAAAGAGGCACATAATCACTGTGCCCAGACTGGTTTGATGGGTGCCCCTGACTCAACAGTGTAAGACCTTGTAGGTCATCCTGTCCTACTCTTCCTTGGTCTAATGACCAGGAAATGCTCAAGTAACTGGTAGTAAAAGGCTTTTTATTTTTTTTTGAAAAAAAAAAAACTAACAACCAAACAGCTTCTGTTAAGTTATTGTACTTAATGGCCCTCTGTCACTGCCTGCCTCTCTATGATGGAGTTGTAGGTTCAGCTTTATAAACCCAATCATGCTCACTTTGGTAAAGACATCTTTCTGGCATGAGTCTGCTCTCAACCTCTGCCAATAAATGACTCTCAGTCTGACCAGCACTGAGTTCTTCCCTGAGTCTTACACGACAATGAGGAATCAACAAAAAGAAAGACCTTGGAGGTCACTTTAAATAAAAGCACACCTTGCTGTTGGGGCGTTACAAAGCTTAAGAGACTTAAACCATCATAAGCCTCTGAGAGGTGTGCTCTGACAACAAAGACCTGAAGGAGAGACCTAAAGAATGATTCCCGTGGTATCATGTTTCAAGGCACATGGCAGAGCCTTACTTTCTGTTGGATACTTGGACCTCAACTCTGCCCCTGAACCCCTCAGTCCCACACACCTGGGTGCACGCTGGCTGCTGCTTGTCTCTTCCCACTTGAAGGCCCTTGTCTTTGCTCCAGAAATGTCACCAGGTGTGGTTTAGAAACGGCAAGACCTGATTATAGAAAAAGTAAACAAGACTGTTTGAGTGTCCTTCTACTGGGAATTGGCATGCCCCTTCCAATACACCATTTATAGGGAAAGAGGTGAAGTAATAAATGGTTACAGATAATCAGATTCTAAATTGTTCTCTGACAAGATCAGTACAATACATAAATTAATTTATAACATCCAGATTCTGAGTTTCATTTAATGGAAACAAGTAATAAAGCAGAATTCTGTAACACTTTAACTAAAAAAGTATGCTTCATGTTTCATGCAGTTTCATTTAATGGAAACAAGTAATAAAGCAGAATTCTGTAACACTTTAACTAAAAGTATGCTCCATGTGTCATGCCATTGAATTTCTAACGGTACCACTAGACTAAAGGGAACAACTATCCAACACAGAAAGGCTAGACACAAAAAGAGAAAAGTGAAATGGTTTTTTTTAGTAATTTAATTTAATTTTTTTTTGGTGTTTTGCCTGCATGTATGTCTTTGTAAGGATGTCACATCTTAGAATTATAGACAGTAATAAGCTGCCATGCTAGGAATTGAACTCTGGTCCTCTAAAAGAGCAGTCAGTGCTCTTAACTACTGAGCAATCTCTCCAGTCCCAAAGTGATACTAAACACAGAAATCTCCCTAATTTTCTGAAATCGAGGGATAGGACTCCCGCTGTTGAAATGTTCTCAAGAGATAATGTACAAAAGGAGTAAGCTATATGTTGATGGTGAAATAAGAAGTCACTATAGAGGAGATGCTCACCCAGGAATTCAAGGTGGCTGTAATTCTCCAACATCACATCCCTGTACAGATTCCACTGAGCAGGCTCCAGGCATTCCCTCTCTTCTGGAGAGAACTCGATGGCCACATCTGAGAAGGACAGCATTTCCTGAAATAAAGATCAGTGAATGATATCACACTTTAATTAAAACCATTAATAATAGAAATACTAAGATACATTGGGCTGGATAGTTTTCCTGTGAACTGAACACTAGCTGGGGCCATTTGAGAAGAGAAAAGCATAAATGAGAAAATGTCTCCCTAAGACAGTCTTGTAGGGAAGCCTATAGCATTTTCTTAACTAATGATTGCTAGAACACAGCACAGCCCACTGTGGGCGGTGCCACTCCCCTGAGCACGCAGTTCTATCCAGTATAGGAATGCTCGCTGGGCAAGTGGCCTCGGCTCCAACTCTTTTTTTTTTTTTTTTTTTAAGATTTATTTATTATGTATACAGTATTCTGCCAGCTTGTATGCCTGCAGGCCAGAAGAGGGCACCAGACCCCATTACAGATGGTTGTGAGTCACCATGTGGTTGCTGGGACTTGAACTCAAGACCTCTGGAAGAGCAGCCAGTGCTCTTAATGTCTGAGCCATCTCTCCAGCCCTCGGCTCCAATTCTTGCCTCAGGTTCCTGCCTTGACTTCCCTCAGTGATGGTCTGTTATCTGAGGGTGTAGTCCAAAATAAATGCTTTCTTCTCTGAGCTGTATTTTGTCATGGTCTTTATCACAACAATAGAAACCCTAACACAGGTATCATGTGTCTGTGGACACAAATCTAGATTTTTCCCAGGATGAAATGCTTCTTACATTGGGTATTAATGTTCCTCAGACACATCTGAAGTGGTCACATGATCTCACACTAGACCCGCCGGAAGGAAAGACAAGGTAAACAATCCCATAAGCCCAGCTGGACATGATACATTTCAGACACAAATATAAAATGAATGCATTCACAGCACATGCACTTAGTCCCATGTGCTACTGCACACCACACACATATGCATTCCTCACAAAAAGTCACGGTGAGGGAGAAGGGATTTCTCAGCAGTTCATGCGCACAATCATGACAGTGAAGTGTAATGAAAATACAGAGTCTGGTGCAGCAGCTCTGGCTGTGCTGTGGGCTCAGGATTTCTACAGAGTTCAGTAATGATGCAGATGGCAGGGACACGGGACATGAGAAGAGCAGGCAAGGGGAAGAACTCACAGACTAAATATCATAAGTATCTGATGATATGGGAAAATGGGCAAAAATAAGACTAACAACACTGCTTGATATTTAGAATAGAATACACATCACTTGATGTTTTTGTCATTTTCCCTTCCTATCTTTTCTCTGACAGGTACTGAAGTGGGCTGCGGTATTCCTAAGCATGTTTGTATACACGACACCTGAGCATCAGTGTGCATAGCTGAGAAAAATAATTGCTGATGCTATTTTCACATTTCAAAATTTCCTAATTTTAGAATTTATGCTCTTCATATTTTATTGAGTAAAGTACCAGGATGATCTATAAAAAAGTCACACATTAGTTTTCCTTTATATCAATACAGAAAATGCCAGCAATTTATGTAATAATGAGATATTTTGGATTAATTTCATGGTTAAGATCCTGTCTCTCAATTTTGAATGGTCACTTCAAACACTATCTTCCAGGTTTGTAAAACGTACCCTTCAAGCTAGGTGGTGGTGGCGCACGCCTTTAATCCCAGCACTCAGGAGGCAGAGGCAGCCGGATCTCTGTGAGTTTGAGGCCAGCCTGGTCTATAAGAGCTAGTTCCAGGACAGGCTCCAAAGCTACAGAGAAACCCTGTCTGTAAAAGAAAATACCCTTCATAATGCCTACAGACATCCAGCATTCGGGAAAAGGTACTGGGGCTTCTCACTCCCTTCACCCTGTCCCAGAGTCACTGTTCACGAGTATTTTCTTTGGCAATTTTCTTTGGGCCACTAACTAGCTCCCAAATACTGACACAGAGACTTTTCATTAATTATGAAAGCTGGTCTTTAGCTTATCCTTCTTCCACTAGCTCTTAGAATTTAATTGAACCCATTTCTAAGCATCTATGTTTTGCTTCAGAACTTTAACTTTTCTTTCATTCTGCCCGTCCTGCTTTTCTACGTCTTGTCGGTCTGGCTGGGTGGCCCCTCTGTCTCTGTCTCCTCTTCCTCTTCCTCTCTGCTGGGAAGTCTTACCTAAACCTCCTCATTAGCTATTGGCCATTTAGTTTTATCTCAGACCAATCAGGTCCCTTAGGCAGGCAAGGCAAACAAATGCAACACATCTTTACATAGCTAAACTATTATTCCACAACAAGGAAGTCCCCAAGTGTTGGCTTCCTGATGTCACTGGTCCATTGAAGAAATCATTACATCTCCAACTCCTGTGCTTTACGATTCTTTTATTTTTTTTAAGTTATGATTTTATTGTCTTCATAACAAGATCAGCCTAAAACTGGATCACCTGTCCCATTGTCTTCTAAATGCCTCCCAGCACCCTCTTAATCTGCAGTTGGGCTCAACGCACTCCAGCCTCAGCACCATCTCTGTTGTGGTTTTAGCCTTTTTCTGGAAAATAGGCTGTCTGCCCATCATAGCCACCCTGTTTCCTGCCCCAGCACTGTTTCCCTGGGCATACAAAGAATCCTTGCTCTTCTTGTACTGTATCATTTTACGTGGGGTTGGTCCTGGCAACATTTCTTGCAGAACATATGGGGGATCTTAGAAAAGTTCACCGTGTTGGTGGGAATGATATGGGTAAAGCTTTACAATTCTCGATGTTTAACATATATCTATTTTATATGAGCTTCAGTTCATTATATTTAACATATTGATGAGGCTGGGCGGTGGTGGCGCACGCCTTTAATCCCAGCACTTGGGAGGCAGAGACAGGCGGATCTCTGTGAGTTCGAGACCAGCCTGGTCTACAAGAGCTAGTTTCAGGACAGGCTCCAAAACCACAGAGAAACCCTGTCTAGAAAAAAAAAAAAAAAACAAAAGAAATAACATATTGATGAGATCATGTGTAATTTACATGTATCTACCTGAAATAGCTTCCAGTTTTACCAACTGTCACAATTAGTAAGACTATCTTTTTTCTGAAAAATTACTAAAATGCAACCGGGCAATGGTAGTGCATGCCTTTAATCCCAGCACTTGGGAGGCAGAGGCAGGCAGAGGCAGGCAGAGCTACTTGTAGGACAGGTAGGGCTATCACACAGAGAAACCCTGTCTCAGAAAACCAAAAAGAGGATGTGTGTGTATATATGTGTGTGTGTGCGCGTTTGTGTGTGTGTGTATGATATACTCCCCTATCTCCTCAATGCAACTTCTCTCATGTCCCCCAACAGTCTGTCTCAAATATATGGTGTATTCTTCTCTAATTATTATTGTTACACACATGCACAGACACAGCACAGAAATATAGG
>NC_022021.1:47879902-47886119 GCF_000317375.1 Microtus ochrogaster
CACATACACACACACACTACACATAAGTGCAAAAATATGAATGGCCTATTCAGTTCACTGTTGCCTGTGTGTATGTTTTGGGGACTGACCACTTGTTACTGGATGAATAGTGAGTGGGCTCAGCCCTGGGGAAGACTAATTCTCCTCTCTTAGCAGTCCTTATGTGCCTATTCTTCTCTGTTAGCCAGCAGACTGCCCCCTGCAGGGGATCTTGTGCCACTGCCATTGTTCAGGGCTTGTTCAAGCAGTCATATTGTTGGGGTGTCATGGGTGCAGCTTCCCTTCCCTTTCTGGAAAGCACCACCTACAACAGACTTCCTGGACCCCAAGCTCTCATGATCAATATGGACCCTCTGCAGACATATTCCCTGACCTTCTGCACAGGAATTGTGGTGTGATGTATCTACTGGGTCAGGGCATCACAAGACAATAGTTCTCTGGATCTGAACGTTTTCGTTTTCTGTAATGCTCTCTGTGCTGCAGTGAGCAGTGTCTTTAACAGGCAGTGACAGCTACACTTCGGTGTAGGTCAAGGGAAAAGCATCTGGAATGCAGTTAGCAACTGTGATGCTTTAGTGGCTCCGGTATGCTCTCCTCTGTAACTTAAGAACTAAGAAGTCATCAGAGACAACTGCTGTTAATGCCGAGATGTGGGAGACACTGGGACACCTTTAGGGATTCAATGTCACACTGCTCATGGGGGTGGTTCACAGATACAACAGCTAAGCAGGGCTGTTTATTGCTTCTCTCCCTTGCTAAGCACCTTCCAGCAGTAAGAAAATTCACCCTTAGGCAGGAGGAGACCTTTAGGTCAGCTCCAGCTCCAATCCCGAGTCTTGTCTCTGAAGGCCAATGTGCTTTCACCATTGGGAAGAGGGAGAAACTTAACATCACAAAACTTTAGGGACAACTGAAATATAGCCTCCAGAAAAAAAAAAATGATGACATAGAAAATGTCTTTAACTAAAGGGCAGAGCTGAACAACAATGAAGCCTGCAGATGTTCAAGAACCAGGCAGAATGAAGAAATTTGGTGGATAGAACACCCAGTGATTTCTCAAGGGAACAGAAGCTGAACTATTTTAGAAGCTTCTTCGTAGCTAGTACAGAATGTTACCACCTTTAGAAGGAGTGAGTGAAAAAAATAGATCCCACTCTTTAACGGGCAGTGGTTCTCAACGTGTGGGTCACGACCCTTTGGAAAAACCTTCATCTCCAAACTTCTTCACATCAAATGACTTAGCAAAATTAGTTACGAAGCAGCAAGAGCAAAGGGACAGGAGTGCTGGACACGGACAACCATTGTGGGACAAGCAGACATCCCCCTGTTTTACAGTTAGTCTATCCTACATTACATACAGATGGAGGCCCTATCAAGGGTTAGAAAACCCAGCCCCCAGGGGGAAGTTGCAGTTCAGTTTCCTGTTCCGCATTCTGCTTTGCACCGGGTCCCTCGCTCCTCACGTCTGCAGCCTGTGTGCTCTCTCACCCTAGCCAAAAGCTTTTCTACAGCAGCTGATCCTGGCAGTCTGCATTTCAGAATTTCCCACCAGCGACCTGTTGCGCCAAAGGCTTTTCATCTGTGAATTCTTTAACTGGCAGAGAAAATGGACATAATCAAGACCTCAAGACCGTTACACTAGTCTGGCTACAGAGTACAGAAAGGACCAGAAACCCGTTTGCTCTAAAAACTAATGAGAAATCCCACAGCATCCATACGAGAATGGGTCAGAAGTGAAGCAGGCTTCCCTACCAAAGCTGCTGCTCAGGGGCTCCCAGCTCCCCCTCAGGAGTAGGCAGTCAGCTGACCTTCCTTAGCTTGCAATCCTGGACCCAGCACTGTCATCTACTCCGCGCACCCAGGCAGCTCTCCTGTCCCAGAAGCCCAAGGCGGGCTCAGGCTGCACGTGGCGTCCTAAGGAAACCATCACTCAGGGCACAGTCCCTGCCGCCCTCGTCCCAATCAGTTGAGCACAGCACCTACAAGGCTGCTTCTCCCTGAGCTTCTTCAGCCAGCTCGGGTCCGCTCCCTCCAAGACGGCCCCGCACCCCGCACAGAGCCTCAGGCTGCCCTGCACCCTGGACCAACCTCCATGTCAGAGACGCAACGGGAATGCACAGCAGGCGGGACTCTCACACAACTTTGGGGCACACGTACAAGTAGAGACCTAGAGTGTGGGATTTCCTGGAAGGCAGTCTGTGATGTCACAGTTGCGAGGACTACATTTCCCAGAAATCTGCGCGAAAGATAAATGACCCATAGGAAGAATGAAATTATAAACAAAAGATTACGTGGAGTAGTTGTGGGCGGGGAGGAGAAGAGAAAGCAGAAATTTAAAATACAGCATGTGGGGGAGGGTCTCATTAAGGAATCTGGAGAAACATTTTCGTAAGGCAAAATCGCAATCATATCTCAGGCTATTTTTGTAAGGCAAACTGTGCAGACATCATAGGTCATAAACTCACAACAGGTTGAAACACTTTTAGCAAGGTACATTAGGCTTAGGAAACAGAACCTTGTTCTTGTAAGGTATGGAGACTTACTAACAATGTCTAAAAGTGTGATCTGACTAACACCGTATAAAATGTGGTTTCCTAACAACAATGTGACTACTGTTTGGGTTCCAAATCAGCTGTGGAGAGTCGATCTGGTGCTCACCCTCAGATCCACAGCAAGACATGTGTAAACGTGTGCCAAGACTTTGACAGAAATATTGGGCTCACAGGTCACTTCTGGTCCACATGTTCTGATTTCAGTCTTACCACGACATTAAAAATCACATTTTTATGTGTGGTGGCAGCATATGCCTTTAATCCCAGCACTCGGGAGGCAGAGGCAGGAGGGTGTCTGTGAGTTCGAGACCAGCCTCATCTACAACAGCTAGTTCCAGGACAGGCTCCAAAGCTACAGAGAAACCCTGTCTCAAAAAAAAAGAAAGAAAAATATCACATTGAATTTTGTAGAAGCCCCCTTTCAGCATCTAATGGGATGATCCATGTGGCATTTTTCTTTCAGTTTATTTATATAGTAGATTACATTGACAAATTCTCCTATGTTGAACCATCCCTGCATCTCTGGGATAAAGCCTGTTGATCATGCTGGATGATTTTTTTATGTCTGTTCTTGGATTCTGTTTGCCAGTGGTTAATTCAGTATTTCTGCATCAGTGTTCATGAGGGAAATTGGACTGTAATTCTCTTTGTTAGTAGAGTCTTTGTGTGGCTCAGGTATTAGGGTAACTGTAGACCCGTAAAAAGAATTTGGCAATGTTCCTTCTGATTCTATTATTTGAAACAATATGTGTGATATAAGTATTAGCTTTTCTTTAAAATTCTCATAGAATTCTGTGGTTAAACTATCTGGCTCTGGGCTTTTTGTTTATAATTGGAAAACTTTTGCTGAAAGTTTCTCTTTCCTTGGGGGTTACAGGTCAATTTAAATTGTTTATCTGGTATTGATTTAATTTTGGCATGTTGTACCTATTTGGCTGGGGACTTCAGCCCGGGCCCCCTGGCATCCATTTTGAAATGTTAGGTGGAAAGTTCCTTTTCAAAGCTCCCTCCCCTGGGAGTTGCCTCAGTCCAAACTCCACCTCTGAGAAAGACCAACAACAGTGATCTCTCCCCAGGGAGAGACTAGACCACTCCCACAGGCTATTTAAACTGCCCCTCAGAGAATGAACACGTGGTCATTTCCTCCCCAGTGGTCATTCTGGTTATCTTTCCCCCTCTCTGTGTTTTCTCAGGGGCCACCCGGGAGCGCTAACATCCATTAAACCTGGGTTTCTTTTAATTTGGTTTGATTTGGTCTGATTGGCTTATTCCATCAGCAACGAGGCTGGTCAGTCAGTCAAAGAAAAGACTTAACAGCATATATATATATATATGTATATATATACATATATATATATATACACATATATATATTACTATTATGCATGAGGGTGTAACTTGACCTATATTCTCATAAGGTCATGTCATTGTCTGATTTGTTTAAAGACAAATTATTTCCTTAGTCATATATAAGAGACTAGTATACCAAAAATGGTCATATGACAATCATTCCTCTTCAATTTGTAATATAACTTATTAGTTCTGAGGGAAGTCCATGTGTTTGTTAACTTGTTCTGACTTCCAGGTTCTCAGAGTGGCACTCGAGGACTCTCTCAATTGTCCTGGTCACTCAGAATGTGCTGACTCATCTGCCTGGAAAGATTGTTCTTTCTGCCACCAGCATACAACAGGTTGCTAAGTGACTCGTGGTTTTTATCTCTCCCGCGAGTCTTTCTCCCTTGGAGTCTCCCTGGCAACTCTGACTTTCTTCCCAGAGTTCCTTTCATCTAGAAGTCCAGGCTGTTGACTGTTTAGCTTTTTCTTAAACTAATCAGGAGGTGGCTTAGCAAAGACACACCTTCACAGTGTAGAAAAAGACCACCCCACAACACCTCTCCAGCGCTAACCTCTCAGCCTGAAATGGGGCCCAGAATGGCGTACATTTAAGGTATTTATCCAGCCCGATATCTAGTGGTGTTTCAGTTTTAGCACATTTGACATTCTCTTGAAACTCACTATCCATCTTGTCGTCCAGATAACAGCTCCTATTGCTGAAAGTTTGCCAGGAGGCAATTCGTCATCTCAGATACTGCTAACGATGAGGTCACAAGGATGATGCTTGCCGGGCGGTGGTGGCGCAAGCCTTTAATCCCAGCACTCGGGAGGCAGAGGCAGGCGGATCTCTGTGAGTCCGAGACCAGCCTGGTCTACAGAGCGAGTTCTAGGACAGGCTCCAAAGCCACAGAGAAACCCTGTCTCGAAAAACCAAAAAAAAAAAAAAAAGGATGATGCTTTACGAAGTGTGCAGTTACCTTCAAGGAGCCCAGTGCCAGATGCACAGACTGGAAACTGGGCTGCTTTGCTGTGCTCACAGCCCGAGGCTAGGGAGCCCAGAATAAGTTGGCAGTAGCTGAGCATCCACCCTCCTCTTCTTTGCCCTTCTAGGTATGCCAGGCCCAACCCACAGTGGCTATGGGGTGTGGGCCACTTTTTCTATGCTGGGGGGGCTCCTTAGCTGTGTGGCTATCCAGCTAGAGAAGTCACACTCCTCTCTAATGCCCACTCTTTCTAATGGGTCTTGAAGTCTGCTTCCTGTAACTGTGATAGGGCATTCCTTGCCCTTAAGATTCCTTTGTCCTGTGACTGTGGTCTGCCTGGGCTTCTACTGTGACAAGTCTGGCTCCTCTTCTTTATGTTTCAACTTTACAAATATATAGAAATAACTTGTTTTGGAACATTATTCATATTACATATATATGAACATAAGCTGTCGAACCTAGGGTTTGGGGTCACTGCATCAGCCCCAAGCATGGGCATCTCTAAGGGTCCTCCTAATCTCCTGCTCCTGACTCTGAGACAGGGAAAAGGAGATCAACAAACAGCCTAAGAAGACATTGTGTGATTAACAACAGCTAGCAGGCTGCCTAATTCCAACCGAGACTACCATTGTTTATCTCCTGGTAAAAAGCTGTCTGCTAAAACACAAATAACGTATCTATTCCTTTTTCCAGCCTGGAGTATGTGGTTCCAGCATAAATGCATGAGGCTTCACCTTTCCTGTGGAAGCAAGGTTGTTCTGGGTAGAAATATTTAAAAGGTTCCCACCCTCACAACCATAGGAGGACATCCTCCAACCAGGAATTGAGTCCACTGGCTTCAGATGTGAGTGCAGGTAGGACCAGATGTTCACTAGGTGACCATATGGAGTCGAATCCTTGGCCACCCCTTGGCCCCTGAGAGCCTGCAGGAACTGAAAGACCTCCATACTTGAAAGACCCCCGTGCCCACATACTACGTTAAACTCTGCTGAAAATTTAGCTGGGTCCCCGGGCTCAGCTGATGCTAAAACTGGATATCTATGGGTTGCAGACTCACTGACTAGGCTAAGAAAAGAGAATACCCTACCCCCCCAAGGCATTCTATCTAAATTTTCATCTTGCTGCAGAGTGCTATATCTAGCTTTGTGGTTTTTCGGGACTAAGGAGAGGGAAAACTCCACCCTCCAAGATATCCTATCTAAACTGTCAACTCGCTGCAGGGTGGCTTTATGGTTTTTCAGGGAAATTTGAGAATAGACATGGGGCTGTCCCCAGGGTGAGCTAAGCCCTCCAATTTGAGAACCAATGAAATGCTGTTGCTAGGCAGCCTCTTTTGTAACTCTTTTT
>NC_022021.1:47886894-47901655 GCF_000317375.1 Microtus ochrogaster
GAGAGAGAGAGAGAGAGAGAGAGAGAGAGAGAGAGAGAGAGAGAGAGAGCACAAAGACATACGTATGTGATTATGGTGTGTAAGGAATACAGGTTATACAGGGGATGAGGAAGGACTGAAAGCAAATGAACGTGGGTTGTAACCGTGGGCACTGGCAACTGATTTCCAGGTTCCACCTCTGCTGTGGGATTTTACTTTTCATGGGGTACAAGGGCATAAAATATATTCAGTGCAGACAGTGTCAAATCCAATGTGAACAACCGGTTCTGTTCTGAATGTCCGTTCTAACTGTACAGAGTTCAGGATTTCTGTTGTACAAGAGACTTTCTCTTGGGCCACCAACCAGCTCCCAAATCATGGCAGGACTTAGTATTGATGGATGCTCAGCCTTCCCTTAGGCTCGTTTCTTGTTAGCTGTTATAACTTAACCTGTTTCTGCTCATATATATTTTGCCGCGGGGGCTCTTTACCTCTCTATTTTTCTGTATATATTAATTCCGTGCTGTCTCCCTGGCTATCTACACACTTCCTGGCTTCTGACCCTTGCTTGCCCCTCTTTTTTCCCCTTGTTTTTTCCCCCTCTTCTTTAGCCTAGATTATTCCTCCTATTTACTCTCCCTGCTTGCCAGTCCATCCATTCCTTTCCTGCCTAGCTATTGGCCATTCAACTTTTAATTAGACCAATCAGGTGCCTTAGACAGACAAGGTAGAACAAATGCAGCACATCTTAAAATTGTAAACAAAGGCAGCAGAAACAAATGTAACACACCTTTGCCTAGTTAAAATATTCTATAACACTGCAATTTTCAGGTCTTGTTAACTTTCACATGTGAATTCTTTTACTTCCAAAATAATAGGGTTTTAAATTAAAGATAGACAAATAAGAAATTCCCACTGAGATTCTGAGTCTCTGCTATACTATTTACTCCTGAGTGTGTCTGAATTCTCTATACTGTCTACTCCGGACAATGTGAGCCTTTGCTGTATTCACTCCCGAGCTTGTTAGTCTGCGCTACACTATCTACTCCTGAGTGTGTCTCTGCTCTACTTCACACATGAACTCATCCCTTGAGAAACTTTCCTCACAGATGGTAGCTCTGAAAATACCATTCTCTTGTAGAACAAATGTATATCCATTAAGGCTATTTCCATCCATAAGGAAATCTCCCTCTGTGTTCTGAGAAAATTGATACCTAGGTCTGCAGAGACTCCAAGCAGGAAGAAAACCCTGACTCACATACACGTAGCAAACCCAACCTTTGTTCTAGGTTTACTGCTAATCCTATCTTTAGACAATTTCGTTTTGAAAGCAGAACCTTTCCACACAGCAGCCTTTGGTATTAACTGTGATGGAAATTGAAGGCAGAGGCACATTCCTCTGTGTTCTCTCTAAAGTGCTCAGGAAATTTACAATACATTTACATTAACAATAAACTACTTTTAACAAAAATCAACAGTAGAAAGTATATGATGAGTTGTAACTTTCCACTCCCCAAGTTCAGCTCACTGCTGCGCTGCTTTCCTAAGTTTAACAATGATGGATGAGCAGGAACTAAAGCAGCTGTGATCACTGTGGATGGAGGAGGGAGGGGAAGGAGGTGGAGAGAACACTGTTCACAGTTCCCCTGTTGTACGCATGAGCAGGAACTAAAGCAGCTGTGATCACTGTGGATGGAGGAGGGAGGGGAAGGAGGTAGAGAGAACACTGTTCACAGTTCCCCTGTTGTACGCATGCTGGAGCCATGTGGAAGATACAAGGTGAATCTGGCCACTTCGCAGCTCTGCAAAGCCATCCATCTTTTCCATGAGGTTACACCGACACAGGGCTCCTTAGTCCTCAGCATCTGGGCTCTTCTGGGAGTCCTCTCTCTTGATTCCTCATGGTGCCTTCCCAGGAGGATGCTGACCCTATATATACTCTATGACAGCCAGATTCGTGTGCTCTAATCACTGCTAAAACAGGTCAAGTTTGGACATGTCCAAAACAAACAGACTTTAAAATGATATGTATTTTGGGAGAATTTAATACATCGATATTGCGTGCATCTTCAAATCTCCACATTCCTCCACTTATCACTTCTATTAAAATCAGTTTCCTCTCATGACTTGGGGGTTGCTATTTCTTCTTTCCACTGAGTGCTCCCTCCATGTGTAGTGGTGTAGGACAGCCGAGTGGACCCTGGAAGCCTCCCACCTTGACTGTCTCCCTTAGGAGTCATCCATTACCAATAGCTCCTCCAATCAGATAGTGAGACACTTAGGCAGCTATGCTTGCAGGATGGCAAGGTTCATCTTGTGTAAATGCTCTCCAGATAGTCATGGCCACAATATGTTCGTGCATAAAATGGTACTGACATTTCTAGCAATGTTTTACTGTTCTAGAAACGTTTCAGTGTTTCTACTGTTACCCCAGGCATCTACTGTACCTGCCTCTGACATTCTTTCTCCCTCTTCGCCCTGACTTTTGGCTTTAGATGTGTTCAAAAGACCTTCCTCACAATGTGTGACACAGATGTCACTTTCAGATTAGGGTCCTCCAAAAGTTAATATTCCCCATGTGTTGACCAATTAGCACCTGTGTATACATCTATCACAGTATTTCCAGATGGTTGTAAAGAGGTGCCTGACTGTGGGTATAAAGTTGGGAACTTGGGTTCATTTAGTTACTGTCCACTCATTAGAATAATGGCACTAAATTCTTTCTAGGGCTTATCACCTAGCCAGGCACAAGTTTATCACAAATTAACGTCACACCAGTTACCGTTTATGGAATGGGCTTTGTATCCAGCCAGAAAACGATTGGCTGCTCCACACCTTTCCTGAATCATTGCTCTGTGGGCACTGCTGCTTTTGTCTGAGGCACAGCAGCAGCTGCACCTGATACTAAAGCTGCCTCAGCTGACGACTGCACCTCTGCAGCCACCGCTGCTGCCTTGCGTCTGAGGTTTTAGACTGGAAGAGCCTTCATGCTGTCTTAGCTCTGTCTCTGTCCTTTATTTACCAATAAGGATTCCAGAGCCAGGCGCTGGGTGGACACCTGCTAGCTCAGAGAGGTGGAGCTTCTTACACACCAAGGGGATGTTACAGGAGCTCAGATGACTCCACTGGGAAAAACAACAGTAACTATGCCACAGCCCAGATCTCAGATTCCGGGTGACCAATGGACAAAGCTAGGACATGGGAAAGGTTTCATGGAGCATTTATGGTTACAGAAGATGGAGACTTACTAATAAAGGCAAGCTTTAAACACATTGCTTGAACAAACTGTTGGGGGTTGTAGCAAAGAGAAGTCTCTGCTGTTCTCTGATGACATTCTTAGCATCCGTGCTCTTGTAAGTTAGGCATTTGTGTTGTCATTGCAAATAATTAATGGATTCATTTAGGTTGGATAAGATATGAATTGTTGACAAAGATTTCACGGCACTTCTCCCACTCGTGGAGTTTATAGTCAGAATGAATCATGTGACATGTTTCAAGGGTTGAAGAGGTATTTATTTCCAGTGAGAACTCTGACAATTTCCTCTTGGCATTTTCTTCTTTTTATTGCTTTATAAATAATACCATTCAAAATTTCCACCTCCTTCCCTCCTATTTCCCTCCTACTCACCTCCAATCCTAAAAGAAGGCAGGGTATCCTGCCTTGTGGGAAGCCCAAGGCCCTCCCCCCTCCATGCAGGTCTAGGAAGGTGAGCATCCAAACAGACTAGGATCGCAAAAAGCCGGTTCATGCAGTAGGATCAAATCCCACTGCCATTATCATTGGCTTCTCAGTCTGTCCCCCTTGTCAGCCACATTCAGAGAGTCTGGTTTGATCACATGAATATTTTGAATATCACCATAGAACCTTCATCCAGAGATGGATGGAGATAGAGACAGAGACCCACACTAGAACACTGGACTGAGCTCCCAAGGTCCAGATGAAGAGCAGAAGGAGGGAGAAGATGAGCAAGAAGTCAGGACTGCGAGGGGTCACACTGAAACGGTGTGACTGATCTAATGGAAGCTCACCAAGGCCAGCGGGACTGGGACTGGAGGAGGTAAACTTTTAAAGACATTTGTAGGATTCTCTCCCGTATGAACATAAAGATTAACACACTATTTCCCACATTCCACACACTTCCATGCATTGTCTTCAGAGTGAATTTTCACTTGCTTTTTATGTCACTAAGGTCTAAAGAGCAGCAAAAACATGTGCCGCTCTTCACACTGCTAGGGTTTCTCTGCAGCATGAACTTTCCTGTGGTCACGAAGGGATGCACAATAAAGAAAGGCTTTGCGACATCCCTCACACTTGTGTGGTTTCTCTCTAGTGTGAGTTCATTAATGCAACAGACGATCTTTATGATGGGAATGCTGTTTGCCACATTCTACACACTTATAGGGAATGCCTTCATAATGGACTTTCTTGATGACGTCCAAGGGATAAAGATAACAGCTGCCACAGATTTCACACAGATTGTGTGCATGTGAGCCAAGGCAGTGAGAGTATGTGGGAACTGGAGGAACTGTCTTTTAAGGACAATTCTTTTAAGTCTCTGAAGGGATGAAGAGGAGTAAAAACCTCTGCCACACTCTTCACACTTGCAGGGTTTCTCTCCAGTGTGAACTGTCCTGAGTCTCAGAAGGGATGAGCGATAAGGAAAGGGTTCCCGACATGCTTCACATTTGTATGATCTCTTTCTAGAAGGAACTTGTTGCTGTTTCTGCAGCCCTACAGAATAGTTAAATGCTCTCCAATTCATCACACTTGTAGGGTATCTCTCTAGAATGAACCATTTGATGTCTCTTCAGTGCTCCCTTAGAGGACAATGATTTGCCACACTTGTCATACTTGTTGGGGCTGTCTTTGGAGTGAGTTACTTGATGTTCTCTAAGGTATGAAAATGAGGTAAAGGGTTTGCCGTACTCTTCACACTTGTAGGGTTTCTCCCCAGAATGAGTTCTTTGATGCTGTTTCAGCATTGAAGGATAGTAAAATGATCTGCCACAGTCTCCACACTTGTAGGTTTTTTCATCAGTATGATTTTTCTGATGTATAAAAAGTGATGAGCGAGTACAGAAGGCCTTGTGACATTCTTCACAGGTGAAGGGTTTTCCTCCAGTGTGAAGTCTCTGGTGCATGGAAAGATTTTGATGAGAACTAAGGCCCTTACCGCATTCCTCAAACTTGTACCGCTTCTCCCTCCTGTGAATTCTCTGGCGGTGACTACACACTAAGTTACAAACAGTAGCCTTGTTGTAAATGTTATAATCAGTGGGTGTTTTTCCTGTTGAGCAAAAGTTGAGATATGAACAAAAGTAAGGAAATGTTCTTCATATTTCCCACTCTTAGATTTTTAAAAGGAAATACTCATACATTTTGAAGCATCAATGAGAAAGTATATATTTCAAAACATATAGGCACTGAGCATAAATGAGAAAGTATTGGAGGAAGAAATAATGTATCCTTCCACTAAAATCAGGGCACAACCAAATGGAACAGACATAATGGCATGGTGTTCAATGTTAAATAGCTAAGTGCATTGTAAGGGCATTTTACTAACAGAAATAAACCCATTAAAGAACAGGGATGTTCTGTGGCCAGACACCCATTTAAAGTATAAAGCAGTCAAACCTGGAAAAGAGAAATTAAATGTGATTGTGTGAATGTGAGATTATAAACAACTACTGAGTCCTAAATAGAGAGAATGAACATGGCACAGAAACAAGAAACTTGTGTTTTCCAATGAAGTAGAAATTCAAAGCAGAGCTCGTATGTATTTTTTAATCTTATATTATCCTTATATACTTTATCAATATGTTTTTTCCGTCTACCAGTATACATAGAGAACGCATAACAAATGCTTATATTATAGGTTATACACACCTCCAAATAATACCAAAGAAAATCAAATTGCAAAGTGAAGAAAAGAAATTTGAACCCACAAAGTTTAGAAAGCTTACTGGGGAATTATTAAACAAATACTCCCAGCTACAGACAGTTTAAATCCTTGAATATGCATCCACTAAGGTCATGACTTTTATATCCTTATTACTTAGTGTATGATAAAGAAAAAAGTTAGAATATTTCTTCAAAGACAAAGAAACTCTTTACTTTCCTCAAGGCGAGTGTAGGCGACATGAGAGAAACTCCCGCGTGAAGTTAGTTTCATACCTAGATGTTTAGAAATGTGAGCAATTTTTCAAATGTGCAGAAAACAGTATGGAATCTGTTAGTGAATTACCCAAAGTGACTCAGTTTCCCCTGAGTTTTACACACCTGTTCCCCCAACTCAATCCTGCTGAGAAAATGTTCTCAGGCAGCCTCCCTGGCAACCGTGGACGATCCCCTGTTTGACGTAACAAAGCAAATTGTTTGACTCAATGGAACTAAAGGTCTTCCATTCAAATTGGTCCCCCACTCTACCCCTGTGTCTAGTATGATGAAATTGTGGCTTTAGCAACCCAATTAAACTAGTGGTAGAGAGTGCTGGGACAACCAATGTATTTCTGACCCAAACCCAACCTTGTCCTTCTTGTCCTCCAATGGGGCAGGTTCAGGTATTTTTTGTGTGTGTGTGTGTGTGTGAGACAGGGTTTTTCTGTAGATTTGATGCCTGTCCTAAAACTCTCTCTGTAGACTAGGTTGCTCTCAAACTCACAGCAATATAATCGTCTCAGCCTCCTGAATGCTGGGATTAATGATGTGTGCCACCACCGTATTGGCGGCGTGGGTATTTTTGTCTGGTCCAGATTCTTGTAAAACACCTGACAGCGACTCCTTCCCCGGGGTCTCTTTCTAAGAGTAAAGAGGTTAACTGAAGAAGTAATGATAAAATCTTCAGTAAATCCATGTCTTTTGTCATCTCTGTGGAACAGAGAGTCGGTCACTCTCAAGGCTACTGGAGGCTGTGGGTTCTGCTGTCGTCTGGCCTGTGCTCCATGAGAGGTGCCAGCATCCTCTCTGAGGCTGCATTAGTTTCAGTACTAAGGGAACTCATTAGTACTGAAACTCTTCCGCTAGACCATGCTGGCCTCAAACTCACAGCGATCCACCAGTCTCTGCCTCCTGAGTGCATCACCTCTGCCCAGTAAGTGTGAAATTTTTTAACAAAGATGAATTACTTTCATTTATCAAGTCCTAATCTGATGAAAATCACTAATTTATTGCAAGCTGTTACAACAAAGGTAATTAAGAGAGAACAGTTAAGTGAGGAGATGAAATACACTTGGTGTGCCTACAGTTGTCTTTCTATTCATGCTAAATACAGATGTATACATTCACGCCATATACAAATCTAATTCATCAGCAGACACAATATTAGAGGGAGAATAAAATTTCTACCTTCCATTATACTGTCCTCTGTACGTGCCAAGAAAGTCAAGCCTTGCTGTGGAAAATTATTTTAAGGTGTGTTATATTTGTTTGTAGTGGTATTTCATTTATATTTCAATAAATAAAGCTTGCTGGAAGATCAGAAAAGTAAAACAGCCACACTGGCCAGCCTTACAGATCAGGCAGCAATGACACACACCTTTAACCCAGTAGCCACACTACTTTGCCGTAGAAACCAGGGAGTAGTGCTGCATGCCCTTAATCCCAGAACTAGAGGACTGTAAAACATGAGACAGCTCTCAGTCTCATTCTGAGATATTTGGGCTCAGGATCGCCATTGCAGACTGGCATAGATCTAAGTGCCAGTGGCTAGCTGTTTTGCTTTTCAGACCTTCATGGTGAAGCCTAATTTCTGTCTCTGAGTTTTTATTAATCGTGCTTCTTTTGTTTATGTGCCGGATCATTTGCTTAACAGTAAAGATGTGTTGCTTTTGTTTTTCCCATATTTGTTTAGCTCTGTGAATCTGTGACTCTTTGCCTGTCTAAAACACCTGATGGTCTAATAAAGCTCCGAACAGCCAATAGCAAGGCAGGAAAAAGGATAGGAGAGGCTGGCAGGCAGAGAGAATAAATAGGAGAAGAAATCAGGGGAGAACAAGGATGTCAGGGGCCAGTCACCCAGCTACCCAGCCAGACAGGGAATAAGAGCGAAAGCCCAAAGGCAAAAGGTAGATGTGTTAATTTAAGAAAAGCTGGTTTGACAAGCCAAGTTCATGCCGCGCATCACCGATGAATAAGGCTCTTTCCGCGCATCACCGATGAATAAGGCTCTGTGTGAGATTTATTTGGGAGCTGGGTGGCGGGGCCTCCAAGAGAGTAAGGAACCAAAGAGTAAGAGCGAAAAACAACAGGCAGCACTTCAGAGTTCCAACATAGTGTCAGAAAAAAAGAAAATCCAACAACAAAGCCTAAAGCAGATAACTAAAACAAAAGAGGGCTCAACTTTTTTTGCATAATAAAGAGTAATATTAAAATCAGATGTGGTTGAAGAAACTGGTAATTGGGCTGGAAGTGGTGATGCACACCTTGAATCCAGTACTCAGGAGCAGAAAGATCTTTGTGAGTTCAAGGCCATCCCGGTCTACGTAGCCAGGGCCGCACAGAGAAACCCTGTCTTGAAAACAGCAAGGACAACAAGAGGAAAACACATGTCTCAGAGGTTTATGAGGGTTTAAGTCTCTTAACCTCTGTGTTTTCCCAACAGTGAGCTGTGCTTCCATTTACAGTGACTTCCAAGGTTTTCCTTTTTGTTGAGTTTCCATTGCTATGGAAGACTCAGGGAAGGAGAAGCCAATGTTGGTCAGACTGAGAGTCATTTATTTGCAGAGGTTGAGAGTAGACTCACACCAGAAAGACCCTAAAGAATGATTCTCATAGTATCATGTTTCAAGGCACATGGGAAAGCCTGTCTTTCTACTGGATCTTTGGATCTCAGCTCTGCCCCTGAATCTGTCATTTCTACACACCTGGGTGCACGGTGGCTGCTGCTTGTCTCTCCCCATCTGAAGGCTCTGGTCTTTGCTCCAGAAATGTTACCAGGTGTGGCTTAGAGACAGCAAGACCTGTTTGTAGTAAAAAGGGAACAAGATTGAGTGTTCTTTTGGTTGGAATTGACATGTCCCTTACAGTACATGGCATATAAGGAAAGATATTATGTAATAAATGTGTGCAGAATTTCAGTTCCTTAAATGTTTTCTAACAGGTTCATCATTACAATATGTAAAAAAAAAAACCCACAACATTCAGATTCTATGTTTTATTTAATGGGAAAAAAATAATTCTGAATTGTGAAACATTTTAATTAACAAGAGTACTCAATGTCTCAGGCCATTGAATTTCTAGCAGTTTCCCTTAAGTGGAGGAAACATATCTAACACAGAAAGGTTAAATGAAAAAGAAGAAAAATGGGGCTGGAGAGATGGCTCAGTGGTTAAGAGCATTGCCTGCTCTCCCAAAGGTCCTGAGTTCAATTCCCGGCAACCACATGGTGGCTCACAACCATCTGTAATGAGGTCTGGTGCCCTCTTCTGGCCTGCAGACATACACACAGACAGAATATTGTATATATAATAAACAATAAATAGTTAAAAAAGGAGTAAGATGACTCTTTTTAATTATTTATTTGTATTTTTTGTGTGCATTAGTCTTTGGCCTGCATATATATGTTTAAGTGTGTCAGATCTTAAAATTACAGACTGTAGATCTCTCAGTTGGATGCTGGGAATTGAATCCCAGTCCTCTAGAAGAGCAGCCAGAGCTCTTAACCACTGGCTCATCTTTTCAGCCCCAAAACTATTCTTAATACAGCAATCTCCCAAATTCTTCAGAAAACAAAGGATATGATTCCTGCTGTTGAGATGCTCCCAATAGATACTGTACAGATGGAGTAAGCTCCATGTTGATGGTGAAATAAGAAGTCACTATAGAGGAGATGCTCACCCAGGAACTCAAGGTGGCTGTAATTCTCCAACATCACATCCCTGTACAGATTCCACTGAGCAGGCTCCAGACATTCTCTCTCTTCCGGAGAGAACTCGATGGCCACATCCCAGAAGGACAGCATCTCCTGAAATATATAGAACGATGAATGATACCGCACATTGAATGAATTAAAACCACCAATAACATAATTATTATTGTAATATGAATTAGTAATATAAATACTAAGATGCATTGGGCTGGATAGTTCTCCTTTCAATTTGACCCTGGCTATTTGAGAAGAGAGAAGCATAATTGAGGAAACAGCTCCTTATGATTTAATTTTCTCAATTGGTGATTGATCTGAAACAACCCAGCCCATGGTGGGTAGGGCCAGACTGGACAGGTGGTCCTAGAAGGTTAAGAAAGTAGGCTGAGCAAAGCAAGGAGAACAAATCAGGAAGCCAGGACAGTCTCTGCTCCAGTTCCTACCTCCAGGCTCCTGCTTAGACTTCCCTTAGTGACAGACTGTGAAACAAACCCTTTCTTCTCCCAGCTGCTCTTGGCCAAGATCTTTATCAGGCAATAGAAACCCTAACACAGGCAATATTTACTTGTGGACACAAATCTAGATTTTGCCTAAGGATGAAAGGGAGCTGGAAGTGCTTCTAACAGAGGTGAGTCATGTTCCTCTGACCTTTGGGAAGTGGTCACATGATCTCGTACAGGACCCATCTTCAAAGAAAGAGAAGGCAGAGAAGATGCTATGAGCCCACGTGGAGTCTATCCTTTTAAGGCAGATGAAACATAAAATGAGTACATCTCAGAAGAACATGCATTTGGTGTCACACGCTTGTAGTATATACCACAAAAATCATGGGAAGGAGAAGGTACTGACCAATGCTCCATGTGCACAATCGTGAATGTGAAATACAATGATTCTGATGGAGAAGCCCCGCTGAGGTCTGGGCATCTGAATTTCTGCAGAGTCCAGGAGAGAAGCAAATGACAGTGAACCAAGGGACATGAGATGGAAGAAGCAAAGGGGTTCACAAATAAAGGATTCATAGAGAAAATTTATACCCAGATAATTTAATAACCAGCAGTTATAGAAATAGCAATATTTTGTGAATATTTAAAATACACCAGGTATTGCTCTGATCTTACTTTCATTTCCCTTTTACACTTTTTCTCAGACAGGCACGGATGTGCTGGCAATATCTTAAAGTAATCTTTGAATATCTGACACCAGTGCATCAGCAGTAGGAAGTCAACTGACTCCCACCGAGGGAAGCTTGAGCAAGAGACCCCCAAAGCCTGCCCCTACAAAGACACACTTCCTCCAACAAGGCCACACTTCCTACTAGTGCCACTTCCATTGGGGGCCATTTTCTTTCAAATCACCACACAATTTATGAGAGCAATAAAATTATTATTTCCTTTTTATTACTGCATGAAAACTATTAGACATTTATATATTAAGGGGGTACTTGATACTCATTTTAAGGGTAAGTGTTTCACAGTCTTTCCGTTGGGCGGTGATAGCACAAGCCTTCCCAGCACTCAGGAGGCAGAGGCAGGTGGATCTCTGTGAGTTTAAGACCAGCCTGGTCTACAGAGTGAGTTCCAGGACAGGTTCCAAAGCTACAGAGAAACCCTGTCTCAGAAAACCAAGACAGATGGACGGACGGACAGACAGATGGACAGATAGACGGAGGAAAGAAAGAAAGAAATTTGGTTAATTACAATCTGAACTGAGTCTGTGGGTCTTTTCCCAGGTGGTTTCAAACTCCATAGCAAAGCCTTCTTTGTCTTCATAAACCTCACTTTGTGTGAGAATGTAAGTAGGGGACTGGAGAGATGGCTCAGATGGTAAGAGCACTGACTCTTCTCCCAGAGGACCCGAGTTCAATTCCCAGCACACACACACACACACACACACACACACACACACACGGTGGCTCACAGCCAACTGTGATAAGATCTGGTGCACAAGCACACAGGCAGGCAGAACACTGTATACATAATAATAAATAAATAAATACATCTTTTATTTAAAAAGAGTGTAAGTAGGAGCAATACAAGAGTGGACTTGAGTTCCCGGGGGCTAGCTCAGTGACTACATCTTCATTGTATAAAAACAAGCAACAGCAAACGCCAGCAGAAACATCCGCAAAGGAGAACGTGGGGCTGGAGAGTGGCTCAGCAGCCATAGCAGAAAACTGCGACTCTCACCATCAGGCATGTCCTGTCCCTCTGGCCTCCATAGGCACCCCCACTCACATCACATGTCCACACTCAAACACAGACATACACATAATTTAAAAATAATAAACACAAATCTTTTTTCGAAAAGGACACAACTAAAGAGAATTGTAAGTTTCAGGCATATACAGCACTGGAAAAAAATTAGATTTTCTTTAATATAAAAATACACATATGCAGCTAGGGAGTAGAGAGCTTCAGTCCACCACAGTGAAAGCACTGGGCCTCTGTTACCGACAGTCTTGTCTGTGAAAGCAGCATGCTTGCATCAAAGAGATCCTGACCCTTGCCAAACTAAGCGCAGAAGGAAATGACCCGTACAAGAAAAAGCTGTTTCTTATGATTTACGGTGTCAGAAGACAGTCCATGAACAAAGCTGTGTGAGGAGATTTCTGAGCGCTTGTGGGAAAATCAGGGAAACAAGACAAGCGTCTGGTAACCTCTGCTCCTCTGTAACAAGGGTTGTTCTTGGGGTGCGCTTTCGTGCCCCTCCCAGCTGTAAATGGGAGTGGGTTTTACTTTAGGTTGCCCATCATCCCACCCATCAATATTCAGAATGGTGCTTCCAAGTGCGAGTTGTCCTGTGACTGTGGACAGCACAGGCTAAGGTGACCTTGTCCTCCAGACTGCAAGCCTAAACACATGTGACCTTGCCCTTGTGACTGTCCACACTGCAAACTCCAGTGAACTTTGCTCTCAGGACCTCGCTTGACCCTCAGAATATAAAAAATTGTCTGACGCGCTGAATAAAGTTGGCTATTGCATTAGACTTTATTCTGCCTCATTTTCAGGCCCCACTCTCCCAGGTTCATGCATGAGAATAGATGGGCAACAGTACGGGCTTGTCAGGTTCCCATGTATTTTCTACCCTTGCTTCCTTGTCTTTGTTCTCCCCAGTGATCTATTAACTAAAACACTCTCTTTCCTTGTAAACATGGCTTAATGATTATATAGTGTCTTCCCATGCAATTGCCTCTATTAAAAGCTCAGCAGTGAAGATTCCCGTGTGCTCTTGGGGTTTCCAGCGTCCCTGGCTGGAAATTCACGTTGCAGACTCGGTCTCATTTTGTAAGCGGACCTCTGCTATCTTTGGCAGGTTTCATTCCTAAAACTGTGAAAATAGTGAATAACTAAATACATTTAAAAGTATATGCTATTAAGTAGGCCAAGTTTCAGACGACTTCATTAATTTCTGCAAATAGAAACGGACTATCTATTTTCACTACGAGTGTTCTTCAGTATAAGTGACGGTTTCTCACACGGGTTCTCCTTACCATGAAGACCCTGCGCCACCCTTACCTGGGAAATCAGGCCTTGGTGGATTCAGGCTATAGGAATCACTCTTACAGAAATGTAAGATGTGTTCATACAAAAATGTCCCTAAACGAGATTGATGCTCATTTCAAATTTTGCAGTCGCTGACTAGAAGTAGTTCATCAGTCAATTTCCCATTTTTTAAATCTATTTTTGCATACACTTTAGTAGAACCAAAGGCAGCTTGGTACACACCTGCCAAGACGGGCTCTATAGAGACCAACTAAAATGTAGCCCTCAGTTTACCCTAAGGCAATACCTGGTTCCAAGAAGGACCACGAACTGAAACCACTCAGGCTCCAACTGGAACAGACCATCCGAAGGAAATTCCTAATGTTCCAACCATTGTAGATAGGATCACCTGATATCCCTCAGCCCAACACACCCATCCCCTTTCACCAGGATATCCCTAGACATATGTCAGCTAATCAGGGGTTCTGACTCTTAGAAATCCCTCACCTCAACCTCTGCTTTAATAAAACAAAAACAACAATAACCAAAAGAAAAAAAACACCCCAACTGAGCTCAGGGGCTCTGATCATGACAATGTGTTGGAATCACAGAGAGTTCCAAGTTCAAACTTGAATAAGAATAAAGTCTCTTTGCTTTTACACATAGGACTTGGTCTTGTGGGTTTTTGGGGGGACTTCGTGAACTGGGCATAGCCACTTTATTTTTCTTATTAATTTTGAATATTTCCAAGTATTAATGGTTTTTATTATGGCATATTCTTTTTTAATTGTGTGTTGGGGGGTTCTTACGTGATGGTATGTCTGTGAAAATCAGAGGATGAGTTTTGGAAGTTGGTTCTCTCTTTAACCTCACTGGAGCGGAGTCTCTCGGTCTCTGCAGGTGAGCTGTGCACTCTCGGCTAGCCAGCCTGAGAGCTTCCAACAGTTCTCTTATCTCCACCTCACACCTCACCGCAGGAGCGCTGGGGCTCCAAATGTGTATCACCACATCTGACATTGAGTACCGGTCCCTCGGATCACAGTGATGCAATGCCTTGACCAGCACAGCCACGGTCCCTCATTTGGCCGCGTTCGTACTGCTTTGCCATTATCTGCCCTCTTCTCCGTTGTCCCCAGTGCCTGGGTGCCCTGCGGGCTCCCTCCTCCGTGAGAGTTCCCTTTCTACTTTCATACTATCCACCTTCCATTATCCTTCCCACTCTCTCCCCCTCATTACAGACTCTTCTTGACTTGGCTGTCTTCTGAATATAGACTTGTAGATGCTTTTCACTGGGCATTTCAGTTCACTTTATGTTGAAATAAGAGCGGCTGGGCTGCGTCTTCAGGCACCCTGCCGCCCGCATGGCTAGCTTAGCTTATGCCCCGAAATAATTACACGGAAACTGTATTCTTTTAAACACTGCCTGACCCATTAGTT
>NC_022021.1:47904501-47907305 GCF_000317375.1 Microtus ochrogaster
CAGGCAGTGATTAAAAGAATACAGTTTCCGTGTAATTATTTCGGGGCATAAGCTAAGCTAGCCATGAGGGCGGCAGGGTGCTGGGGGACGCAGCTCTGCTGCTCCTATTACAACAGAGTCCGCCGCTCTTATTTCAACAACTTTATACCCGGTTCTCTGGATAGAAGAAAATGTCCAGTGTACACGCTTTTTTAACTCACATCTCTAGCTTTTGTTAAGACTCAGGGATGTGAGTCTACTCCTGCTGATTTACAGACACTCGTTACCTGCTTTTTCTTCAATACGGACTTCAGTCCAGATTGATATTGCTAATATATCTGAAACTTCCATGTCATTCCACAAAATAGAAATTCATAGAAACTCCAGAAAATGGAGATAGTCATAAAACTTGGATCCACTTCTCACAGGTCCAAAGGATTCCAGAAAAATCCAGCCTAAGTTTCCCTATTCGCCTATTCCTAAGGCACCTCACTCTCTCCTGGTCTTGGAACCCCTTCCCTTCTTCAATCACTGACCCAACTATGAGTCAATTTAGACTCAATTATGGCCCTAAAAATTCCAGGGAAGTTCGTAAGTTTTTACTTCTGTTCCTAGTTGAGTGTGTCTCTACAGGTTTCCACTTGGCTGACAGACAAATCCAAACATCAACTGATGGCAGCAACCTGCTCCAAATGACCAGGAGCCCTGAAAAATGAGAAGTCATCACACCTGTCCTTGTGTGTGCAGTCCAGTGGTCGGCTTCCCTGGGGCCATAGGGACCGGAGCTTCAGCCTTGGTATAACAAGATCAGAACAACAGGGCCTTGAAAAGGCCATAGATGCATGTGTTGCAATCCTAGAGAAAAAGCTGTTGCAGATTTAGAGAAATCGCTCCCCTCTCTAACGGAAATAGTTCTCCAAAGTAGGAGCGGCCGATGGGAGGCCCTAGGAGAGCAATGCTGCTTTCATATGGACCATTCTGGGGTTATCAAGGACTAAATGGTACTGCTTAGGAAGAAGCTACATGATAGACAGCTGGAGAGAGAGCAAAATGAAGGAGGGTGTGGATCTCTGTAAAAGTGGTCACCCTGGTCCACTACTCTCTTGTCAGCCTTAGCTGAACCTTCAATCATCTATGAACCATGTATAATCAATGCTTTTATCAGATTTATTAAGGAGTGGATCTTCACAGTCCAACTAATGGGTTTAAACAACAGTACGAGCCCATGAGCCAAAAAGAAGCATCTCCAGATTTGAGATGATCCAGTACTCAAAGGGGTGGGGGAATGAGAGGATCCAGCAGACGCTCTAACAGGGTTCTCGGTCTTCTCTCAGAGATCAGGCCCTCAATTTCAGTATCCTGAGACTGAGCAAGCAGTTTCTGAGGAAAGTCACAAAGGACAAATAATCTCCACCATCCCTGAAAGTAAGGACAAGGGGACCTGGTACATGCAGATAACCAAATAAGGACAAAGCCTGGGACTTGTCCAGGCCTGGTCACAAGTGGAAAACCGTAGTTCTGCCCAGTCCCTAACTAGCCCTGGCCAGTTAGGAAGTATTAATATGATTGCCACTTGCTTAAAGACACCTGTAGATAAAATGACCTAGCTGCCTAGGAACTTCAGTTGTGCTTAAAAGAGGTCTGCCAGCTTCTCTCAGAGTTGACATCATGGAATGGACGGTCGCAGTGAAGGACCAGGATAGAGCCAAAAATCCCTAGTAGGAAGAGTAGAGCCAAAAATCTCTAGCAGGAAGAGTAGAGCCAAGAATCTCTAGCAGGAAGAGTAGAGCCAAGAATCTAGGTTAGCCGGTTCAGTGACTCTGTTCCAAGAACTGGCTGACCACAAAGTTAGATTATAATCTTGAGAACAATCTTGAGAAACTGGGAGTTACCCCCCTTGTGATTATCACTGGTATTTTCGGAATTTTCCAATGACGTCCTCCCTACCCTCTTTGGGTTATGGTTTCTTCCCTTAAATACCCTCTCCCAGCTACTCGGGGTGGAACTCCTCTCTATCCAGGCGTGGGAAATGAGTCTCCGCCTCAGGGCACTGGTTCCTGTCAGTAAACCTCCTGTGATTGCAGCAAGGACCGTCTCTCAGGAGTTCTTGGGGGGTCGTGTTATCCCGAGACTTGAGTGAGAGTCTCCCTACTCCGGGAGTCTTTCACCAGCATGCTTGAAATTAACAACCCTGTTGCTGATTGCATACGTGGATGTTGGTCTTTTGAGGGAGTTCTCCAGGACTCTAATAGGCACAAATCCAGAAACTGAAGAATCCCCAATGGGGTCCGGGGATTTCCTTCCCACAGACTTCTGGGAAATGTAGTCTCAGGGAATGTGACATCGCAGGGAGACAAGCAGGAAATCCGCATTCAAGGTTTTGGTCTCCACGTGAGTGTCTTCCTCAAAGTTGGGCGAGTGTCCCCCTGCTGTGCCTTCCTGTTGCGTCTCTGACACGGAGGTTGGTCCCGGGTGCAGCGCTGCCTGAGGCACTGTGTGGGGTGCGGGGCCGTCTTGGAGGGAGGGGACCAGGCTGGGTGGGAGGGCGGGAGAAGCTGCCTTGGAGGTGCTGTGCTCAACTGTTTGGGACACCTGAGTTTGCAGGTCAGGGCTGAGGTGACGGCGACAGGGACTGTACCCTGAGTGATGGTTTCCTTAGGAAGTCGCATGCAGCCTGAGTCCGCCTTGGGCTTCTGGGACAGGAGAGCAGCCTGGGAGCGCGGAGTAGATGACAGTGCTGGGTCCAGGGTTGCAAGCTAAGGATGGTCAGCTGACTGCCTGCTCCTGAGGGGGAGCTGGGAGCTCACTTCACTGAGCAGCTTTGG
>NC_022021.1:47907910-47911853 GCF_000317375.1 Microtus ochrogaster
TGGCCTTGAGCTTGTTGAGCTGGTCCAGAAGCAGGGTCCCTAGGAACAGGTGAAAAGCTCTCATGGCCTTGTGTTACAGTGCCAGGCTTTTGTGTTGAAAGACCAGGATAAATCCATACCCCTCTAGCAGAAAAAAATAGAGCCAAAAATCTAAGCAGGGAGAGAAGAATCAAAAATCTAGATTAGCCGGTTCAGTGACTCTGTTTCAGGAACTAGCTGAAGACAAAGTTAGATTATAATCTTGAGAAACAGGGAGGTACCCCCCTGTGATTATCACTGGTATTTTCAGAATTTTCCAATGACATCCTCCCTACCTCCTTTGGATTATTGTGTTATGGTTTCTTCCCTTAAATACCCCTCCTCCCAGCTACTCGGGGTCGAACTCTTTACCCCTGCGTGGGAAATAAGTGCACTGGTTCCTGCCCTGTCTATAAACCTCATGTGATTGCAGCAAGGATGGTCTCTTGTGAGTTCCTGGGGGGTCCTGTTAGACTTGAGTGAGAGTCTCCATGCTCTGGGGATCTTTCACTGTCAGGTCAGCGGGTGAGGAGAACTCCCAGACCTGTGTGTATTCCTGGGATTTTAGTAACCAGACCTGTGATAGAAAAGAAACGTCAGTCTCCTCTGAGGCACATCCCTGTCATCTCTGTGTTTATGAGGGGAGGCAGGACCCCCTGGTCCTCCCCTGCTTCATAGCAAATTCCAGGCCAGCCTATTCTACCTGAGTCTGACAGCATTTCAACTTTAATGATGTGATAAATACTTTCTATGGTTCATTTCCCGTTTCTTACAGTGAGCACCTTGATAAATCGATGCAATCAACACTTTGTTGATTTACAAACTATGTGTGTTTAACATAGTTTAGCTATGTTAAAACTGTGCTGACTTATCCCACATGTAATTTAAACTTTGTCCCTGACATGTTCTTGTTAAAGACTTTGATTTTGATATTCGGACAGTTGTTTGCATTTCCTCTGTGAGGAAGAATTCTCTTTGCTTTGTTTGAATAGTTCTGCTCATATGCAGCAACAACAAAAAGTGCTTCATTCGTTTTGCATGTTAATCTGTGTTAGCTGCTCTCATGACCTGTGTGGCTTTCTTCCGGTTTTCTCTGGTTTCTTCCAGTTTGTTCCTTTCATATCTAATCTGAGACTCCATTATTTCTTCATTTGTATTCTGTAGTTCTTGGCTGATGCGGCTGCTGTGGTTTCATTCCTGGGTCTTTGTCTGCAGCTGCAGCTGGGATGTCTTCCCCTGTCCTTACAGCAGAGGTTGCTCTGTGAGCAGATGCTTCTTACAGTGAGCCAGAACAAAACCACTTCCTGCGCTGTCCTTCACATGGGCACTGCGTAGCCAACCAGTAAAGCAAACTGCTAATGGCGGGTCCTGCTCTTCCACAGGTCCAGTCCAGTTCCCCTTGCTGACAGTCCTGTGTCTTTCCTCCCAGGCTTCATTCACTGTGCTCTGTGTCAGCGTGAGGGAAGGAGTTACCTGTGTTTACAGCTCATGCATGACCGTGCTGTGTTAGACATGTCATCTCTGGAAAACCCTGGAGCGGAGATGCTGGGTGATGACATTCAGATCAATCCTGCCAATTGATCTATGTGATTATGGCAGAGGCCGTGGAGAGAACTTGCAAATATTTTTTAAACAGGCATCAAACACATGCAAGGAATAAACCTGAGCAGCACTGATTTTCATTACGTTGTTAATTCGGGTTATAAAATTGTCTGCCATAGTATCCTCCATAGCCATTATCAAATGAAAAAACATATTTTGAGATAAAAGGTGTGTGTGGTTGCATGACCACCTCTTTGATATCTGCATTCTGTTGTTCTCTCCATTCTGCAGTCTCTATGTGAAATTAAGTCAGGTCTATGAGAGTGCACGGCCCCAATCTGTATTGGACATACTCCACACAGTGTTGCTTTAAGAAGACTCAGAAACAATGTATGAACTATTAAAATCTGCAAAACCATCTAGACATCTACTGTACAGAGCAAAACACGTGGCACTTATTTTGAAACTAAAATCGTAATTATATAATTCATGTTTCCAAATCAGGTACTATATTTTGTCTCTCATATTTTTTCATAGTTTAATCTACTTTCTGAATCATACAAGTGCATAACTTGGTGGTTTGAAGCAAACGCTAGTGATTGTTTCGGGCCACAGTTATGTGATGAAAGCCCTGGGACAAAGATCTAGGGTTGGTACTCCATGATGTGTGTGCACTCTTATGTCACCTGTAGATCTGCTGTTTTGAATGGAGGGTCACTGTTGTTTTGGTACCTGACCTGGAATTCAGTCCTTTCTTTGCATATGACTTCCTGTCAATATCCTGCTACTCTTCAGTTTATCTATCTACCTACGTGTACCTATGTATGTATCTATCTACCTATGTAACTGTCTGTCTGTCTGTCTGTCTGTCTATAGAATGGGCTCCACGAAGTCAGTTCACGCATTAGAGTTAGATACTGGTCCCACTGCCAATGGCCCCATATACTGCCCAAGACATGTCATTGTCACCTGTATTCAGGGGGCCTTGTTCGTCATATGCAGGTTCCCCAGCTGTCAGTCTGGAGTCGGTGAGCTCCCACTAGCTTGGGTCAACTTATTCTGTGGGTTTCCCCATCATGGTATTATTATTGAATAATAATATTGTTTGTATTATCCCTAGTCCCTCTCTTCCCCTGGAACTTGACCTAGTGGTTAGTTGTGGGTCTCTGCATCTGCTTCTATCAGTTTTTGGAAGAGAGCTCTAGCTTCTCTGGGTTTGTGAACTATAGGCTGGTTATCCTTGCTTTATGTCTGACATCCAATTATGCGTGAGTACATGCTATGTTTGTCTTTATGGTCTGGGTTATCTCACTCAGGATGGTTTTTTTTTTCCTAGTTCCATTCATTTGCCTGCAAATTAAAGATGTCATTGGGTTTTTTTTTTCTGCCAAATAGTACTCCATTGTGTAAATGTACCACATTTTCTTTATCCATTCTTTGTTGAGGGGCATTTAGGTTGTTTGCATGCTCTGGTTATTATGAATAATGCTGTTATGAACATAGTTTAAGCAAATGTTTTTGTGGTGTGATTTAACCTTTTTGGGTATAGGCCCAAAAGTGGTATTGTGGGTCTTGGGGTAGATTGAGTCCTAATTTTCAGAGAAATCACCGTACTGATTTCCAAAGCAGCTATACCAGTTTGCACTCCCAGCAGCACTGGAGGAGTGTTCCCCTTACTCCACATCTTCTCCAACATAAGCTATCATCGGTGTTTTTGATCTTGGCCATTCTGACAGGTGTAAGACGGAATCTCAGGGTTGTTTTGATTTGCATTTTCCTGATGACTAAGTATGTTGAACATTTCCTTAAGTGTCTTTCAGCCATTTGAGATTCTTCTGTTGAGAATTCTCTGTTCAGATCTGTACCCATTTTAAATTGAGTTATTTGGTAGTTTGGTGTCTAATTTCTTGGATTCTTTATATATTTTGGAGATCAGCCCTCTGTCAGATGTGGGGTTGGTGAAGATCTTTTCCCATTCTGTAGGCAGCTGTTTTGTCTTGTTGACCATGTCCATTGCTTTACAAAATCTTCTCAGTTTCAGGGGGTCCTATTTATCAATTGTTTCTCTCAGTGTCTGTGCTACTGGGGTTATTTTTAGGAAGTGGTCTCCTATGTCAATGTGTTCAAGTGTGCCTCCCACTTTCTCTTCATGGGGTTCATGAAGCCTTTGACCCATTTGGACTTGAGTTTTGTGCATGGCAATAAATAGATATACTTGCATTCTTCTACATGTCAACTTCCAGTTATGTTGAAATAAGAGCGGCTGGGCTGTGTCCCTGGAGCGGCTTTCCACATGGCTAGCTTAGCTTATGCCCCGAAATAATTACACGGAAACTGTATTCTTTTAATCACTGCCTGACCCATTAGTTCCAGCCTCTTATTG
>NC_022021.1:47911953-47918228 GCF_000317375.1 Microtus ochrogaster
GTGGGAGAACCATGGCGACTCACTGACTCAACTTCTTTCTCCCAGCATACTGTTCTATTTTCTCCGCCTACCTAAGGGCTGGCCTATGAAATGGGCCTAGGCAGTTTCTTTATTAATAAGAAATCATTTCCACATCACAGTTATACTAGCACCATTTGTTGAAGATGCTTTTCTTTTTCCAGTTTATATTTTTAGTTTCTTTGTCAAAAATCAGGTGTTTGAAGGTGTGTGGGCTAATATCAGGATCTTTGATTCAATTCCATTGGTCAACATGTCTGTTTTTATGCCAATATCAAACTGTTGTCATTACTGTAGTCTATAATAAAGCTTGAAGTCAGGGATAGTGATGCTTCCAGAGATGTTCCTTGGGGCAGAGATGTTCAGAATTGAGATTTCCTCTTGAAGAATTTTTCTTCTGTGATGAATATGAAATATCCTTTCTTTGTCTTTTTTGATTGATTTTATTTTGAAGTCTATCTTATTAGATATTAGCTACACCAGCTTGTTTCATAGGTCCACTTGATTGGAAACTTTCCCCCTAACCCTTTACTTGGAGACAATGTCTGTCATTGCGGTTGAAGTATGCTTCCTGTATGCAGCAGAAGAATGGATTCTGTTTTTGTATATAATGTGTTAGCCTGTGTCTTTTTATTGGCAAATTGAATCTATTTATATTAAGCAATATTAATGACCAGTGATTGCTAGTTCCTGAAATTTTTGTTTTGTGTTGGTGGTGGTATTGTGTGTGTGTTTCCCTTCTTTGGGATTTGCTGTTGTGAGATCATCTATTGTCTGTGTTTTTGTGGCTACAGCTGACTTCCTTGGGTTGGAGTTTTCCTTCCAGTACTTTCTGTAGTGCTGGATTCGTGGATAGGTATTGTTTAAATCTGATTTCGTCATGGAATATCTTGTTTTTTCCACCTATGATAATTTAAAGTTTTGCTGGGACAGTAGTCTGGGTTGGCATCCATGAACTCTTAGTGTCTGCATAACACCTGACCAGAACCTTCTGGCTTTCATTGTTTCTACTGAGAAGTCAGGTGTAATTCTGATAGGTCTGCCTTTATATGTTACTTGGCCTTTTCCCTTTGCAATTCTTAACATTCTTTATTTATTCTGTATTTTAGTGTTTTGATTATTTTGTGGAGAGGAAACTTTTTTTTGGTTCAGTTTATTTGGTGTTCTGTAGGCTTTTTGTATTTTCATAGCCATGTCTTTCCTTAGGTTGTAAAGTTTTCTTCTGTGATTTTATTGATTATATTTTCTGTGCCTTTGAGTTGGACTTCTCCTTCTTCTATCCCTATTATTCTTACATTTGGTCTTTTCATGGTGTCCCATATTCCCTGGATAGTTTGCCTTAAGCTTCTGTTGGATTTTTACATTTTCTTTGACTGATGAATCTATTTCCTCTATAGCATCTTCAACACCTGGGATTCTCTCTTTCATCTCTTATATTCTGTTGTTTATGCTTGCATTTGTGATTTCTGATCATTTACTCAAATTTTCCATTTCCGGAATTCCCTTGGTTTCTTTATTGTCTCTATTTCAGTTTTCAAGTCTTGAATCATTTCTTTCACCTGCTTGATTGCTTTTTCTTGGTTTTCTTTAAGGGATTTGTGGATTTCTTCCAACTTTTTGTTTGTTCTTTCCTCCCCTTCTTTAAGAGAACTTTTCATTTCTCCTTAAAATCCTCAATCATTTTCATGAAGTTACTTTTAATGTTGTTTCCTTCTGCTTCATCTGTGTTGGGGTGTTCAGCTCCTGCTGTTGTTGAGCCACTAGTTTTTGGTGGTGTCGTTTTGCTCTTTGTGTTGTTGAGTGTATTCTTACCGTGTTGTCTACCCATCTGTTCCTCCAGCTGGTATAAGTGGAGCCTGTGCTTCAAGGAGTTCCTCTTCCTCCAGTTGGTGTAGTTGGTGGCTGTGGCTCAGTTGGACACCACTTAAGGTGCAGGCAGAGTAGAGCCTCTGGTTATCTCCTCCAGGTTCAAGCGGGCCCAAGGCTCAGATGGTTACTCCTAGAGGTGGAGGCTTGCCATGGTGCCATGGTCCCGATTGCTCGTCGCTCCCCAGTGGGTCAATTTCCACTGGGGCAGGAGAGGTTGATTGCTGCTCCCAGGTGGTTCAGTCCTTCGGGCCTCCTGCAATCCACTCTTAAACCACCTCATATATACCAAGAAAAATGTTGACAGAATAAATACAGATGTGTCTACAGAATGAGAAGGACTGTGTAAACATTGTACACTACCAAGTACCCTCTGCTAGATTATATCTAGCCCCTGTCAGAACAACCAGCTGAAATGTCTAGTTTTCAGATTTGTTTGGTTCTCTGAAAGGATATCTCTGTGGTACACTGACAAGAGATGCAAGAATTCTTACTACAACTATTCTGTCCATTTAGTTGTTCCTTGCTGTCTGTGGAACCAGGCGCCATTCATGTGGAGTATGATATCCAACTCCAAATTATACCAAGAATGCATAACAGTCTCTATTGAGTGGCAATGTGTCCCCCTTAGAACAGACACTATTTTAATTTCTTCACTATAGAAATGAATTTTGCCAGAATCAAATTCCCCTGAAAATTTTGCCATTAATACTATTGGGTAAAATCCCTCCTAAATGATATTCACGGGTGTACTGCCCCCCACCCACAGCGTCTCACAGAGGATTGGCGCTGGTACAGCAGACACTTCCCTGTGTGGTAACTGTGGTAGGCAATTTGTGGAGTGATTCTTATAGCTACTTGTACTTCAGGGCCTTGCTGCATCAGACTCTGTATTTTCATTACACTTCACTTTCATGATTGTGCGCATGAACTGTTGAGAAATCCCTTCTCCCTCACCGCGACTTTCTCCTGTGAGGAATGCATACGTGTGTGGTGTGTAGCAGCACATGGCACTACATACATGTTCTGTGAATGCATTCATTTTACATTTCTGCCTTAAATGGATTGTGTCAAATTGGGCCTATAGAATTGTTTACCTTGTCTTTCCTTTTGATGGGTCAGTGTGAGATCATGTGACCACTTCAGCTATGTCTGCGGAATATTACTACCTATATAAGAAACCTTTCTAGCTCTCTTTCATCCTGGGCAGAATTCACAGGCATGTGATGCCTGTCTGAGGGTTCCTATTGTGCTAAAGCCCGTGATGAGAGACAGCTTGGAGAAGAAAGGATTTATTTTAGACTCCTACTTCAGGTAACAGTCCATCACTGAGGGAAGTCAAGACGGGAACCTGAGGCAGGAACTAGAACAGAAGTCACTAAGAACACTGCTTACTGGTTTGCCCAGCCAGCCTTCCTATAACAGACAGGACTGCCTGCCTATTGGGGACCACCCATAAAAGGGCTATGATATGTCATATGAGTCACGAATTAAGAAATGCCATATTCTTCCCTATAGGACAGTCTTTGGGAGGCATTTTCTCTATTATGTTTCTCTCTTCTCAGACGACCCTAGCTAATGTCTAGTTGACAGAACTATCCAGTCCAGTGCATCTTGATGTTTATATCATTGATGGTTTTAATTGCTAAAGTGTGGTATCATTTGTTGATCTTTATTTCAGGAAATGCTGTCCTTCTCAGATGTGGCCATCGAGTTTTCTCCAGAAGAGAGGGAATGTCTGGAGCCTGCTCAGTGGAATCTGTACAGGGATGTGATGTTGGAGAATTACAGCCACCTTGAGTTCCTGGGTGAGCATCTCCTCTATAGTGACTTCTTATTTCACCATCAACATGGAGCTTCCTTACTTTGTGTGGTTTCTCATGGGAGCATTTTCACAGTCAGTTTCATATCCTTCGTTTTTAGAAAAATTAGGGAGATTGCTATATTAAAAATCATCTGGGGGCTGGTGAGATAGCTCAGTTGTTAAGAGCACTGACTGTTCTAGGAGACTGGGGTTCAATTCCCAGCACCCACATGGCTGCTCACAACTGTCTGTAATGGCAAGATCTGACACCCTCATGTTGTGCAATATTTTGATTGTGTTCTGACAAATAAAGTTTGTTTGGAGTCAGAGGGTGGAGCGTACTGACCCTAGAGGTTTGGAGGACTGTAGAAAGGGGGACAGGAAATTTTGGCATGCATAATAAAAACCCAGTGACAGATATTAGGCTTCAACCTGAAGATCTGAAAAGCAAAGCTGCCAGGTCACTAGAGAGTTCTTGGCTGTATGAAATCATCAGACTGAAATTGATCAAGTTTTTTTCTCATTCTGCCTTGTATTCCTCTGTAATCGGAGGAGGGCCCACTTCTTCATCCTGGCCGCCCACTAGCTTACACCCAAAATAACCACACAGAAACTGTATTAATTAAAACACTGCTTGGTCCATTAGTTCTAACTTCTTATTGGCTAACTCTTAAATCTCAGTTTAACCCATTTATATTAATCTGTGTATTGCCACATGGCAGTGACTTACTAAGAAAGATTCAGCATGTCTGTCTCTAGCGGCTCCATGGCGGCTCCCTGTCTCTGCTTTCTTCCTCCCAGAATGCAGCCGCCTAGTTCTCTTCTTCCCTGCCATAGGCTCAAAGCAGTTCTTTATTAACCAATGAAAGCAACACACAGACAGAAGGACCTCCTACACCATTCCTCTTTAGTTTTGAGTTTAAAGGCATGTGCCACCACTGCCTAGCCTCTATGGCTAACTAGCATGGCTGCTGGGGTTAAAGGTGTGTCACCACAGCCCAGCCTGTTTGGTTGACTAGTGTGACTCTTTTGCACTCTGGTCTTCGGACAAGCTTTATCTATTAAAATACAAATGAAATGCCACTAGAGGAAGTGGTAAGGTTGGGCTGAGACGGGTTCTTATCCCATTTGGACAGAGGAATGGGAGAGGTAGGAAGTTGGCTGCTCTGCTGCTTCTCTGATTATTCAGGTTCTTACCCTAATACCTGACACCTGATTTTTATTGATAAAGATCAATTAGATTAATCTTCACCCTCACACAGACATACATGCAGTCAAAACTCCTATGCATATGAAAAAATAAAAATAAATTATTTTAAAAATCTCTTCACTGTTTTTCTTTTTGTGTTTAACCTTTTGTCTTGGATGTGTGTTTCCTTCACTCTAGTGGGACTGTCAGAAATTCAGTGGCCTGAGACATGGAGCACACTTGTAATGAAAGTGTTTCACGATTCAGATTTAATGTTTTTTAAATGAAACTCAGACTCTGGGTGCTGTAGGCTCCTTCATGTGTTGTAGTGATCGTGTCTGAAAACACTTAAGGAACTGATTGTCTGCAATCATTTGTCACCTCATCTCTGTCCTTACAAGTCATGTACAGGAAGGGACATGTCAATTCCAAGTTTAAAAAAACACACACACACATGAAAAAAAAGTCTTCTCTTTTTCAACAAACAGGTCTTGCTGTTCCTAAGCCACACCTGGTGACATTTCTGGAGCAAAGACCAGAGCCTTCAGATAGGAAGAGACGAGCAGCAGTCACCGTGCACCCAGGTGTGTAGGAATGAGGGGATGGGGGTAAAGTTGAGATCCAAGTATCCAATAGAAAGGCAGGCTCTTCCATGTGCCTTGAAACATGATACCATGGAAATCATTCTTTAGGTCTCTCCTTCAAACATGGCTTAGATGCTTTAAGTCTCTTAAGCTGTGTATCTTTCCAACAGCGAGCTGTGCTTCTATTTACAGTGACTTCCAAGGTTTTTCTTTTTGGTGAATTATTGTCATGTAAGACTCAGTGAAGGAGAAGTCTGTGTTGGTCAGATTGAGAGTCATATACAGACATTGAGAACAGACCATGCCAGAAAGATCTGTACATCAAAGTGAGAATATTGAGTTTATAAAGCCAAACCCACAATTCCACTCCAGAAGGGCAGGTAGTGACAGAGGCCAAACAGTGTCAGTTCTGTTGATTAGAACAACTTGGGGGTGGGACCATTGGATAAAACTCAGACAAAGCGGAGTCACTTTGGGCAGTGCCTTCCCCACTGATCTTAGGGAAGAGTCAGTGCATTGGTGTATTTTAGAAGGGGTTGTATTGGGCCATTAGGTACATTAATTTAGCAGAGGCCGTTGGATTTTTTTCAACACTTTTACCACTAGTTGGTTTAGCAGGGTCTGACCATTAGACCTAGAAGGGTAGGACAGGACCATCCCCCCTACTCTGTAGGCTGAGCAAGGTATCCCATCACAGGGAATGGGTTTTTATTTTTATTTTTTATTTTTTTGGTTTTTCGAGACAGGGTTTCTCTGTGGTTTTGGAGCCTGTCCTGGAACTAGCTCTGTAGACCAGGCTGGTCTCGACCTCACA
>NC_022021.1:47918328-47921826 GCF_000317375.1 Microtus ochrogaster
TTTCTCTGTGGTTTTGGAGCCTGTCCTGGAACTAGCTCTGTAGACCAGGCTGGTCTCGACCTCACAGAGATCCGCCTGCCTCTGCCTCCCGAGTGCTGGGATTAAAGGCGTGCGCCACCACCGCCCAGCAGGGAATGGGTTTTTAAAAACCAGCTCATGCACCTGGAATAAGTCCTGGTCCCACTGCTGGGGCTGCCCAAACAGACCTAGCTACATAACTGTCACCCACATTCAGAGGGTGTAGTTTGCTCCCATGCAGGTTCCCCAGCTGTCATTCTAGGGTCTAAGAACTCCCACTGGCTTGGGCCAGCTGTCTCTGCTGTGTTATTCACCATCATGATTTTGACCTCCCTTGTTCATATGATCCTTCCTCCCTCCAGTTGCACTACCGGTGCTCAGCGCAGTGCTCGGCTGTGGATCTCTGCATCTGCCTCCATCAGTTACTGGATGTAGGTTCTACGATGATTAAGATAGTCACTAATCTGATTATAGGGGAAGGTCAGATTCCCGACTATTGCTCGGAATCTTAGCTGGGTTCATCCTTGTGGATTCTTAGGAATTTCCCTAGCACCAGATTTCTCCTTAATCCCAGAATGGCTCCCCCATCAAGACACCTGTTTCATTGCTCTCTCTCCCCCAACTCAGTCATCTCGATCTCTCATGTTCCCATTCCCCCATTTCTTCCCTTCTCCCCTCCCAGTTTACATGGGAGATCTTAACTATTTCCCCTTCCTGGGGCCCTCCATGCATGTCCTTCTTAGGGACCCCTATTTCTTATGCCCTCTGCCACATGGCACATGCAGCTTAGTTCACATGAGTGCCCAGAGTTCAGCCTGCTGTGCTCACTGGTCCTGTGGCAGAGCCTTGTCACGTATTATCTACCGCTTTGCTGAGGACTCCCTACACAATCAGGCACTGACATCTCAGCTCTGAAATTAGCTTTGTTAAGAGAAGGAAAATTCAAAACCAGGGGACAGGGCAAGGCCAGTTGAGCTAGCATGTAGTTCCTGTAACAGTTGGGTAGCAGGCATAGGTATAAGGTTCTCCTCGGTATCTTTTGCTATCAGCTCACGAGACATGGACTACAGAGAAATTGCAATGAGGTCTCCATTGCCTGACACATTTGGAGTGTGGTGCAGAATCTGAGATCCTCCTCAGCATGAGAGCATCTATCTCCTGTGCTGTGGGCATGAGGAGTGATTCATCTTCCCCACAGATAAGGAATAGGATTTTCTGGTCTGGCTTACAGGCCACAGGGAGACAGGAGCTGCAGGCACTGAGGAGTCCTGTTCCCTATGCACCCTTCTCCTGCATTGAGACTAGAATGCCATTTAGTCTCATAGATCTCTGTCCCATCTGAGGGTAAATGATGCATTTGGTCCTGGCTGTGTCCTTCCATGCAAGTATGGTGTAGATTTAACCTTTTTTACCCAAGCATTCAATTTCAATAACCGGCTTTCTATTTTTTTTCTTTTCTTTTGTGGTTCTTATTTTTTTTTTTTGTTTGTTTGTTTTTTAAGACAGTTTCTCTGTAGCCCTGGCAGTCCTGGAGCTGACTGTGTAGACCAGGTTGGCAGTGAACTCAAAAAGGTTGTTCTGCCTCTGCTGCAGAGTGCTGGGATTGAAGGTGTGTGTCACCACTCCTGGCCCAAGAACCACTTACTTAAGTATCTCTAATTTTAATATTATTCCATACTAAAGAAAAGAAAGTGGAACTTATATATTTGTTCAGTTTCCTGCTTTAAGATACAGAGGACTGGATAATGAAAGGTAGAAATTTTTCTCTACCTCTAATATTGCGTCTGTCCATGAATTATATTTGTATATAGCACGAATGTGTAGATCTGTATTTAGCATGAATATAAACACAACTTTGGGCACACTAAGTTTATTTCATCATTCATAGGTGACTCATCACTAACTGTTATGTCTTAATTACCTTCATTGTAACAGCTATAATAAATTAGTGACTCTCATTAGATTAGGACTTGATAAATGAAAGTGATTTTTGCCTGTTAATAATTTCATACTCTAAAATTATGACTGATGAATTGAAAATCTTTCATACCAAAATGAAATTTAAACATACGCTATACAGGGATCAGGAGACTGACATCCCCAGTTCCATGGATCGTGTTTATGTTTAAATTTTGGTCAGTTCTGCAGACCTTCTCCATTCAGTAGCTTGTTTCATCATAGAGAGTATCATCATGGGGAGCTCAGTGCCAGGGATATGAAGGTTGAAGGGAATATAGACGTGGAGTTTCCCAATCCCATGGATACAACCTCAGAATGGATTTTTGCCACCACTCATGTGGACAGGCAGGAGGACAGCGGAACCCACAACACATTAGTCTTGAATCCAGTGTGAGCTCAGAGAGCAGCTGACTCTGTGTTCCATTAGGAGGGTCAGGGAAAGCAACAAAAGTAAGGTGCTGATCAGAAGCTGAGACAGCATAGATGGAGGGGACCACGCTAACCTCAGCATCCACAGAAATGACGTAAGATGTGGACTTGACTGAAAATTTCATCCATTACCTCTTCCGTCCACATCTTTCCTCTTAGAAGGAGACCAGAGAAGGAGTCCCTGTCGGGATTTTTACCAGAATCTGGACCAGCCAAAAGTACCCACACCTGCCCCATCGGAGGCCCAGAAGGACAAGGTTGGGTTTGTGTCAGGAAGGCAATACACTGGTCATCCCAGCACTCTGTAACACTAGTTTAATCGGGTTTATAAAGTCAAGTGCACATTTACGTCATACCAGACACGGGCTGGGGCTTAAAATCCAAAACTTTTAATTTCATTGATTCAAACAATTTGTTCTGTGATGTAAAACAGTGGATCTTCCACAGCTGCCAGGGAGGCTGCCTGAGAACATTTTCTCAGCTGGATTGTGTAGTTAAAGGAGCAGTTGTGTAAAACTCACACAAAGTCGAGTCATTTTGGGCAGTTCGGTAACAACAGACTCTGTACTGTGTTCTTCGCATGGGAAATGTTGCACACATTTCTAAACACCTAGGTTGAATCCACAGTAAGAAAGGAAGCTCACCCACGACTTTCTCTCATGTCGCTTACATATCGAGGAAAGTGACCCCATCAGAGCTCTTGGCTCTCGATGAAGACATCTTCCAGAGTTTTTCTTCATCACACACTCAGTAACGAGGAGGTAAAATGCATGCCCATTGTGAATATGTATTCAAAGATTAAACCCATCCATAGCTAGAAGAATATGTTTAATAGATCACCACTAAGCTTTCAAAGTTTTGTGGCTTCAAAATTTTTTCTTTGCTTTGCAATTTTATATTCTCTATTATTATTTCAAAGGTATATATAGCCTATAATCATCCCTTATACATTCCCCATATATTTTGGTGGCTCAGCACAGCACATTGATGAAGTATATACAGACAGTGTAGGATTATGAAATATCTATGAGACTTCCCACAGGGCAGGGAATCCGGACTGCTCTTCAGACTCGAGAGGGAGGGGGAGAGGAG
>NC_022021.1:47921926-47931227 GCF_000317375.1 Microtus ochrogaster
ACAACAAAAAAAAAATAATAAATAAATAAATAAAAAAGAAAGAAATATGTATGAGCTCTGTTCTGTGAATTTCTACTTCATGGGTAAACATAGGCTTCTTGTTTTCATGCTTGGTTCATTGTCTCTCTATTTTGTGTTTAATAGCTACTTAGTCTTATAAATTAATAAGTCCTAGAAATACATAATCTTATTGCCTGGGTATAGGGGCCTACTTCACGAATCCCAGCCCTTGGTAGGCAGAGGTAGGTGGATTTCTAAGTTTGTGACCAGCCTGCTCTAAATAGTGAGCTCCAGGACAGTAAGTTCTACACAGAGAAACCTTGTCTTGAACAGCAAAAACAAAAAAGGAAATAGTAGTCTTGTCATTTATTCACTGACAAATATGTTGTCTCAGCATACTTTGTGTAATGCATAGGCGAACCTGAAGGTTTTTTCTTATCATGATGTGATATGGTTCAGATATATATTTTCTTGCTATCCAAACAAAACATAAAATACTGTCCTGAATTTTTGACCTATAAATTTAATATTTTGGTGAACATCTACTTGTTGTGCAACTTATCTTTCATATCTTTGAAAATATAATTATATGTGCAGGATAAAAATTTCACATTTAGACAATAGCTCAAATCCACACAATCACAATTAACCTTCTCTTTCCAGGCTTGGTTACTTTATACTTTGATGGGTGTCTAGACCTATAATATCTCTATTGTTTAATGGGTTTATTTCTGTTAGTAAAATGCCCTCACATGTTACTTAGCTAATTATATGCCATTATGTCTATATTCTATTTGGTTGTGCCCTTATTCTAGTTGAAGTAGAAATTATTTCTCCCTACATTATTTTTATCATTTATTCTTAGTGCCTATAGGTTTTGAAATGTACTGTGTTTTCTTACTAATGCTTCAGTATGCATGAGCAAATATTTTATTTTTAAAAGGTAAGAATTGTAAGTGAGCATTGTAAGAATATTTCCTGGCCTTTATTCATATCTCAACTTCTGTTCAACAGGAAAAACACTCAGTGATTATAATGTTTACGACAAAGCCATTGACTGTAACTCACTGTACATTCAACACCAAAGAATTCGTACAAGGGAGAAACCCTTCAAGTGTGAAGAGTGTGGTAAGGGCCTTAGTTCTTCTAAAGCACTTTCCACGCACCAGAGACTTCACACCGGAGGAAAACCCTACACGTGTACAGAATGTCACAAGGCCTTCAATACTCGCCAATCACTGTTCATACACCAGAAAGATCATACTGATGAAAAAACCTACAAGTGTGGAGACTGTGGCAGATCATTTTACTATCCTTCAATGCTAAAGCAACATCAAAAAATTCATTCTGGAGAGAAACCCTACAAGTGTGAAGAGTGTGGCAGAGCTTTTTATGACCCTTCAAACCTAAATAAACATCAAAGATACCATTTTGGTGAGAAACCATACAAGTGTGAAGAGTGTGGCAAATGTTTTTCCTCAGTTTCATACCTTAGACAACATCAAGTGATTCACTCCAAAGACTATCCCTACAGGTGTGCAGAGTGTGGCAAAGGGTTCTCCTCCTTTGCACACCTTCAGAAACATCAGAGAGTCCACACTGAAAAGAAACCATACAAGTGTAAGGAGTGTGGCAAATGTTTTTGCTCATCTTCATCGCTTAGACGACATCAAGCAATCCATTCTGAAGACAGTCCCTATAAGTGTGCAGAGTGTGGCAAAACTCTTTCCAGTTTTAAAAGACTTAAAGAGCATCAGACAATTCATACTGGAGAGAAAGCATACAAGTGTGCAGAGTGTGGCAGATGTTTTTACTTACCTTTATCTCTTCGGCGACATCAAACAATTCACTGTGAAGACAATCCCTACAGGTGTGGGGACTGTGGCAGATGTTTTTACTCCTCGTCATCCCTTAGAGAGCATCAAACAATCCATTCTGAAGACAGTCCCTATAAGTGTGTAGAATGTGGCAAACAGTTTTCCTATTCTAGGAGTCTTCTGGAGCATCAAACAACTCACTCTGGAGAGAAACCGTACAAGTGCAAGGACTGTGGCAAAGCCTTTCACTATCAGTCATCCCTTAGAAAACACAAGAGAGTTCACACCGGAGAGAAACCCTACAAGTGTGAAGCATGCGGCAGATGTTTTTCCTGTCCTTCATCCCTTAGACAACATAAAAGAAAAAAGAAAATTCAGGGGGGCTGGAGAGATGGCTCAGAGGTTAAGGGCACTGACTGCTCTTCCAGAGGTCCCGAGTTGAATTCCCAGCAACCACATGGTGGCTCACAGCCATTTCTAGTGAGATCTGGTGCCATCTTCTGGCCTGCAAGCATACAGACAGACAGAATACTGTATAAATAATAAATAAATCTTTTTTTAAAAGGGGGGGGGGGAAAGAAAATTCAATCTGAAGACAATCCCTAAAAGTGTGGGGAATGTGGCAAAGACTTCACGAATCTTTATAGCCTTACTCAACACAGGATATAGTTCATACGGAAGAGAAATCCTACAAATGCCTTAAAAGTTTACTTCATCAGCCCTTAAATCACATCAAATGATTCATTCTGACTACAAAGTCCATGCGTGTGTGAAGTATGGTAAAAATCTTTGCTAACAATTCAGATCTTATCCAACCCTAATGAATCCATGGTGGAGAATGTCAAGTTAATCATTTTGCAATGTCAGCATGAACACTAACATAGAACAGCTCAGGTACTAAGAATATCATCAGAGAACAGCAGAGTTCTCTTTGCTGTAACTCGCAACAGTTTGTTCAAGCAATGTGTTTAAAGCTTGCCTTTATTAATAAGTCTCCATCTTCTGTAACCATAAATGCTCCATGAAACCTTTCCCATGTCCTAGCTTTGTCCATTGGTCACCCGGAATCTGAGATCTGGGCTGTGGCATAGTTACTGTTGTTTTTCCTAGTGGAGTCATCTGAGCTCCTGTAACATCCCCTTGGTGTGTAAGAAGCTCCGCCTCTCTGAGCTAGCAGGTGTCCACCCAGCACCTGGCTCTGGAATCCTTACTGGTAAATAAAGGACAGAGACAGAGCTAAGACAGCATGAAGGCTCTTCCAGTCTAAAACCTCAGACGCAAGGCAGCAGCGGTGGCTGCAGAGGCGCAGTCGTCAGCTGAGGCAGCTTTAGTATCAGGTGCAGCTGCTGCTGTGCCTCAGACAAAAGCAGCAGTGCCCACAGAGCAATGATGCAGGAAAGGTGTGGAGCAGCCAATCGTTTTCTGACTGGATACAAAGCTCATTCCATAAACGGTAACTCATCTGATGTTAATTTGGTGATGTAATTTTTTTGGCCTGGCCAGGTTATAAGCCCTAGGAAGAATTTAATGCTGTTATTATAATAAGTGGACAGTAACTAAATGAACCCAAGATCTCATCTTTATACCCACAGGGTAAGGCACCTCTCTACACCCACCAGAAAATCTTAATTGTGTAGTAGATGGAGAATAATACACAGAGGCAAATTGGTCAAAGTGTAGAGACTATTAGCCACATGCCACTGCTGTATTTATTTTTTCTCAGCATAGTAACTTGCAGTCACTAAGACACCAGCAATATTTTGTTTTGATAATAAATAGCATAAATAAACTTTGTATTTTCTAAGGGCTTGACGCCTACATTTTTTTAAAAAAAAAACTGAATTGAACTAATTGCAACTTGTTCTGCATATCAAGCATATTTTCAACCTGTCTGTGCCTGTTCTGCTTTTACTGATCATCTGCACACATATTATTTCCCTATAACATGCTACTTACCACTCAACTTTAGGGAATTTCTTTTGCTGTTTGAAAGAGCAAAATGGAATGTGAGAGAAGAGGGAGGGAAGAGAAAGGAAGAAGGAGGAGAAAGTGGGGAGAGGAGAGGCTGCTGGAGGAGCGAGCGAGCTGGGGCAGGGACGTAGGCATCCAAGGCCACTTTTGTTTTCTTCCATTGCTTTCGGCTGGCCTCACTCACACTACCCAAGTTCCAATACTTTCTTGTGCCTTAGGGCTGCATTGTTCCCCCTAGGCTTGGTTCTTTGAGTCTTGTTCCCCAGCTGGCTGAATTATAATGGGAAGGCTGCGAAACCTTTAAGAAAGGGAGTCTTACTGGTGAAAGGGGCTGACTGAGGGTCGCAGTGAATGTGCGTTTATAGTCTGGTTCCTTTCTGTTTACACTCTGTTTATGGAGTGTAAGTGTGAGGTGACCAGCCAGTCTCCTGCTCCTGCCACCATGCCTTCCTCGCCTGCTGCCGTGACTTCACACCACGACGGAATGACCCTCGGAATGAACCTCTTGAACTGCATATGAAGCGTGAATAAGTGTTTAAGATAGTTGTTCACTCATATAGTATGAGACAGTTAGGGAGCTAAAGGTACCTGGAGTTGGGGAGAGTTATGATTACATTGCTATTTTGTTTGTTTATTACTTTCTTTTTTTTCTTTCTCTTTTGTTTTCCGACATAGGGTTTCCCTGTGTAGCCCTGGCTGTCCTGGGACTTGCTCTGTACTCCAGGTTGGCCTTGGACAGACATTTCCCTGCCTTTGCCTCTGGAGTGCTGGTATTAGAAGATGTGCCACCACCATGGGCAGATGGCAGTTTCCCGCTAATGAGGGGCCCCTATTTACCACTGAGAAATAATAGGAATTAATCACTTGCAGTAATTGTGAAGCCGGGGGCATCAGGGAGGGTCTTTGAAAAAGCATGGAAAGTAAGTTTCCCTGCATATCTGTGGGTATGTGAACCATGTTCTCTTAACTTTGGGAACTTGCAATAAACCGGAAGCCTCAAATAAGTAAAATTTAAAACTTTGGTATTGTAAGTCCACCTAATTCAAGTTGAATTATGATTTAAATTTTTATGCAATTTGATGTATACTAGAGAGGCTCTTCATTGTGTCTGGTTTAGGACCGTCTTCAGCTGCTCCACAGTGTCATCTTGAGGTCTGTTAGCAGCTGTGACCATGCAGTCTGTGGGAAACGTGTCAGCATGGCGGGAGAGCAAATGTTATGGGTTAATTGGATCTTTCATAAATATGATCCCAGTGTTTCAGCATGTGCCTATTTCCTTATTTGGAAATAGGACCATTGCAGACATAATTGGTTAAGATGAGGCCACCAGCCTTCCATCAAGTTCTTTGTGTTTAAATCGGCCTTCCTGATGTTTCTCATGGAAACACGCTCATCTTTCCTCGTGAAACAGACACAGCACAGCTCAGAACGTTTTCTATCCGAGGCCTAAGTGTTTTCCATGGTGGGAGTGGCTTCTTCACACCCTTCAGGACCTGAGCACAGAGCTCGTTGGAATAAAGTTCAGTCTTATTGAAGTAGTCGATCCTATTTCCCCAGTGGGAAGTTGGTCATGTGTGGAGTGTGCAGAACAAAGGCAGGCATAATACCAGAGGCCTGTGGGAACCAGGGAAGGTGTGGCAGGCTGTGGGGGGATGTGCCTCAGGAGCAGAGAAAGAAGCCCAAGCAGAGAGGAGAAGAAAGTGTGGGATACTTAGGATGCCCTAGCAGGACCTTGAAAGAAAAGTGGAGAAGGATCCCTAAAAGGAATTACATCTCAGACTCTGCCTTTCATCAGTAGACAGAGGATGCATGGGTCAGGTGGGCTCCCCATGGTGGAGCTGGATTGAGAGGACGCAGTGTTGTGGGCAGGACAGTGGGTGGTTTTGGAGGAGATGGGGTGTGGGGCACGGTTCTGAAACATGCCAGCGAGCCAAGAGGCACCTGACTGAATTAAGGCTTATACAAAAGAAACGCTTCTGCCTGGTAGTGATGGCATAGGCCTTTAATCCCAGCACTTAGAAGGCAGAGGCAGCTAGATCTCTGTGAGTTCAAGGCCAGCCTGGTCTACAAAGCTAGTTCCAGGACTAGCCAGAGCTACACAGAGAAACCCTGTCTTGAAAAACAAGCAAACAAAGAAATGCTTCATAGACTTTAGGCTTCCAGACACTAGCAATGCTGCTTCCACTGTGCTGGGAAGCTAATGAGTCCCTCCCCTCCCTTCAAAATGTCCTGCAAGAAGGATGGTACAGAAAGAATGCATGGGCTCAGTCTGTCCCAGACCACACGAAGCAGAGGCGATTTCTTTTTTGTTGTTGTTGTTGTTTTTTCGAGACAGGGTTTCTCTGTAGCTTTGGTGCCTGTCCTGGAACTAGCTCTTGTAGACCAGGCTGGCCTCGAACTCCCAGAGATCTGCCTGCCTCTGCCTCCCGAGTGCTGGGATTAAAGGCGTGCGCCACCACCGCCCGGCTAGAGGCGATTCCTAAAAGAATCTTGTAATGCCTAGCAAACGAGGCACTGACTCATTGTGTTGGGAAGCGGTCATTACAGTTGCAACCAAGATCCATTGAGGAAATCCTGCTTGTGGTCAAGAGACTAGAGCCTCTGTCCTGGGTGGAGATCAAACACTCCAGTGGATCTAAGTCAACCATCTGGTCAAGCGACTACTCCTGTGAAGGCAGACCTACCTTAACCCACACTAACAAAAAACAAAAACAAAAAAACAAAACAAACAAAAGGCAGAATAGTTCACTCTTTCATGAGATCCTATAATTTTCCTTTCCGGATTTTCCATGTCCTTAGCACAGTCCCTAGGAGCCGCCGAGAGGTCCAGCTGGATCCACCCACCTTGAACTCAACCAAAGTTTGGTTCCTGTGAATTCATCCATCCTCTGTGGTTTTAATGAGCTTGGTGTTAATGAGGTCTCACAGTCAAAACAGCCATGCAAGGCTTTGAACAGTGAGGGGTAACGGTGGAAAATAATTAGTGTCTATTCTAGGTCTTTGGTCTGTCAGCGTGAGAAGAGAGGGGACGGAAGCAGTGTAATGAGGGAGGACACAGCCCAGCAGGGAGTGGGTGTAATTAATTTACCCAAGCTAATCTGGAAAGGGTGGCAAGTGAAGCCGGGAATAAAAGAACAAGCTTACACTTATGTGCATATGTTTTAACCACTGAGACTTCTTTTTTTGGTCTGTTTTACTTTTTGTCTTTTTTCTAGTAAGAGTTAGTATCTTTGCTTCTGAGATTATTTTCCCAACCTTAAATATTACATACATACAGCAGAAATAACAGATGCAATCCGCTCACCAGCACCCTCAACCTGGAGCTTCACATTATAAAAGCTTAGAAACTTGTAAACCTCTGGGCCTGTAGGGGTGGGGGGAGCTCCTGCCGCCATCCAGCCTCCCTCCTCCCTCCGACTGTGCCTGCAGAGTCTATAAGCAAGGCTGACAGGAGCCGTTGGGTGGGACAGTTGGGAGGCCCTTGTTGCTGGCCTGGTTTGTGCAGATGCCCTGTGGTCTCAGCATGGAGCAGATGTCAGTACGGCCCACACAAGGCACCTACAGCCGCGTCCTTCCCAGCAGCACCCTGTCCTTGACTCCACATTTGTATGTGAGGGCTACCACCTCTCTTGGGTGTTACTCTGAACCTTAGCTCAGTCTCAACCTCTCTTAGAGAGGAAGTTCAACAGGCCTAAGGGCCGTAACGCACTGACAGGCCAAAGCCAGCCACAGCTCCAAGAGATGGGGGCATGGGGGACTAGAGGACCCAGTGTGGCAGCAGGACCTGGGGTGTGGGGAGGCTACAGTCAAGCTGAAGAGAGGGACCAGGAGCATTGCAGGAGCAGCCACACGTCATGCAAGGCACGTCCACCCTCCTGCCATCTGTAGGTTCCTCAACACCCCACCTCTGACCTGAGAAGGGACGGCTGGGGAACAAGGGCCAGGACATTCGGCTGGAGCAACCAGAGGACTGGCAACCACTGAGACTATTTTATCAGAAGCGTGGCTTTCAGGCTTTAGAAAACGTAGTCTGTTTGAAGATATTATATATAGTCAATGTTGGAATTTTTTTTAAAAAGGTGTGAGATCATTTATTTGTTTCATAAACTACTTTTTCACCTAAGCCAAACCCAGATGTTGATTCTACGAATAGGAAATTACAATAAAATAGGGGAGGAAGACTGCAAATGGGCAAATGGACATTCTTGTGGTGAGAGCAACATCAGCCTTTTACTCTTGAGTTTTCAAAAATATCCGGTGTAGTCCAAGTTTATTCATTCTTAATGTTTCCCAGTACTTTATATCCTGTTATCACTGATAATCTTATGTGCTTTTGTTGTGGACAGCCTGATATCTGAGCAACTGAATCTAGCGAATGAGCAAAGTGTTACCTTACATGGTCACCGTTGAGCTTGCAATGTCTACTCCTTAGAGTTTTCAGGAGTCCAGTGTATCACCTGACCAGTGGCGGTGACATTTATTTTTTGAACTAACCATTTGCATGACTTCTTAAAGAGGTAACATTTCCAGTTAAGAGTGAAGATAAGCAATCATATTTAAAAGGGTGTATTTCAAACAATGCTGGGCACTCGAGAGAAATATAAAATTTTTATACTGAATCTTAAAGAGAAATGCTGATCTAAATGCCATGCGAGCACTGTGCAGGGCAAAAGCCCTCTGAACAAATTGCAAAGCGAGCTAATTATCCCCACCTGTAGTAAGGATCACGGATGCTCAAGTTTCTCAAGATCCATCGCATTTGGATTCCTGATTCTGAAAACCACACTGCAGTCAGCCCTTGAGGGTTGACCTCTTTTTTGAAGACGGTTGGGGTGCAATGAATGTAGGATAATACACAAAAGCCCTTGTGCAATGCACGCTGGGAAGTGTAGTAAAGTGATCTGGCTTTTATGAAATAAAAGCTGACTGCTTTTAGAATGTATGACTTTAACGTGTCTGAGGGAATCCCCCAGTCATAGTGGAAGGTTCCCAATCTCCTGCGATAGTGACACAGGCAGTTTCACACAGGACCCCATGTGGTTATGCATACCCCCTCTTGTGATGCCCTTGGCAGCCCAGTGCCCTCCCCTGCACGTATACCCCGCTGCAAACAATGCACCTCCCAACCTCAGACTAGGCCACGAGTCAGGCTAAAAATACACCAGTCTCTGAACAATAGTATACAATTCCCTGTCCCTAGTAACACTCACATTTGGATATTTCCTATCCAAGCATATTCCCAATATATCTGAGTGTGAAGAGCAGAAAGGCTGATCCAGTCTGAACTGGTTTGAAATGCATTTTCAGTAAGGCAAACTGTCCTCCGATAAATATGTAGGTAGAATTCTATTTACTATCTTATGTCTACACATGATTGGGAGCGCATGCGATTAAAATCAGATACATTATGGGAAAGAGCATGTTTGTTAGAAAAATGATTGTATGAGAGGAAGAGAGAAAAGGAGAGGGGAGGAGAGGAGGGGAGGGGAGAGAAGAGGAGGGGAGAGGAGGGG
>NC_022021.1:47931398-47932001 GCF_000317375.1 Microtus ochrogaster
GGAGGGGAGGGGAGGGGAGAGGAGGGGAGGGGAGAGGAGAGGAGGGGAGAGGTGAAAAAGGAGAGGAGAGGTTGGTTCATCTCAGATGATTCTCAGACGCTTATTCTCGCACAAACGTTCACCCCATAGACAGAAGGAAGCTGAACTCAACTTGAAGAAGCAGGACATGGGTCCTCCTGGTGTTTGTACAGCTCCCACTAGCTTTGGCCCTCAGAATGGCCTAGTCTCTGGTGGTGAAGACATTTCCAAATCCGGGATAATTCGATGCATTTATATTTCTTAGAGGGAACTTGGCAAGAACATGTCATGGTGGAGAGTTCCCCAGAGAAACCACTGTGATAATATCTAACAATATCTATGATGCTCCATTGTTTCTGTTGAGCTAGGACCCATTAGCTCACACATTTATGGTTCCTGTGTTTCTATTGAGCTGGAACCTCCATAAGCTGACATGCACATTTACAGTTCCTGTGTGTGAAAGAGAAAGCAGCATTAGCTCTTCTTTGTGGAGCGTCCTCACATCTGCCTCTGTAATCAGAGTGAGGTAGAGACACAGTTACCATTTGTTCCTCTGCCTCTGTAACCGAGAGTGAGGTAGAGACA
>NC_022021.1:47932456-47940641 GCF_000317375.1 Microtus ochrogaster
TGTCTCTGTAACCGAGAGTGAGGTAGAGACACAGTTACCATTTGTTCCTCTGCCTCTGTAATCAGAGTGAGGTAGAGACACAGTTACCATTTGTTACCGTCTGCCTCTGTAACCGAGAGTGAGGTAGAGACACAGTTACCACATGACTCAGCACCTTGTGTCACATGACTCAGCACCTACCTCTCTCCATTGCTGCCTACTGAACAAAGCCAGTTCTCCCACCAAGGCTGAGTGCAGCCCAGGTCTATGGGTGAAAACATAAGTATTTAAAAGACAGCTGGAGAGCGCGACCCTTACTCACAATAAAACTAGCAAGTACTAACCTAGGACCTAGGAGCCTCACAGCCACGAACTTCAGACCAGGACTACAGTGTCGGGCATGAAATTCCCTCCAACACAGCAAGCCTCAAACACCAATCAGAAAGCTGTTAGTTGCGTCATGCACTATGGCAGCAGTGTGTATAACCTGGGAGGTACGAAAAGTTGAATGCTGGGTAAGATCACTGACATGTTTTCATTCTGGTCCTCTAAAAGCTGGGTCCAGGGCATTTGAGCTGTGGTTTAGAGAACAGAACAAGGTGAGCCCTCCTGTGTGTGTGTCCGTTGGCTCTTACTGGCACTAAAAGAATCTTGGGGAAGGTGAAAAGCATTTGTAGTATTTAATAAACTATTATATCTTCAAAAAGAAAAGCTCCAGAGCCCAATAACTCTGTAGAGTCTTCATAACATGTACCAAATGATAGCAACATAGCAATTTTTCCTGCATGGCATCAGGGAGAAAAAGTGAGCATAATACTTAAGCATCGGACAATTCTCCATTGGGAATGTGAATTTAGAACCGGGGAGTGCCATAAATCAAACACTGTGCTTCACTTTCACTAAATAATTCAGGAAAGAGAGTTTCCAGGGAGAGCTGCTTGAAGGGACTTTCACTAAAAGATGAATGCAGAGTTTGCAAAACTTTTGAAAACATCCAAAAACCATTTCATTGAGGAAAAATACAATACGATGTTATATTAGAATACAAGACTCACTAAGAAGTTTCTTATCTGCCCCAGGTTCTAAAGCTGGAGCCTGCACAGTTAAGCAGGCTAGGAAGACAGGTTTATGTGTCAGGCTGCTTGCTTCCTTTAGAAGGCATTGCCATGGCTCTCTGTCTCCTGGATGACCACTTTCAGCAGACACACAAACCTGTGTATTCCATGTACCTTTTCCAGCAGCCTCTGGATGCCCCATCATCCATTACTGCCTCTGGGTACATCTGTCCGTGGTCATTCAGTCCACTTTTGTCCCTGAAATCACGTTGGTCATGCTCACATGCTGGCTGGCATCTCCAAACCCTGAGACCAAGTTGCAAAATCCTGCTGTTCAGCAGTTCAGAGTCACATATGTCTCGAAAGGCAAATTTTATTGTGCTTGCATTAACCAGTCACAGCGGTTTTGTGGTGTACTAAGTGCCTGAAAAGAAGAAACCAGAAACACTGGCTTGATGGGAAAACTCTATCAACCAATCATATCTAATTAGGGTGTGGCTACATGGGGCCCAGGTAGAAACACTGGGAGAATCCAGGTGCGCGTGCTCTCTCTGTGCAGTCAGACCTGACGGAGAGGAAGTTGGACCTCCCAATCCTGTGGTGTGAGTTTCCCCCTCATAACCATTAAAGTATAATTGTTACTCTGGAGCTGGCCTGGTTATTTATCGTACCTACCTAATTCACAACACTGGCTGAAGAGCAATGAGAGGTTAAACTTCACTGTGTGGGGTGAGTTCATTGGATTCTGGTGGTGGTAGAAAAGGAAGGAGCTGTGAATGAAAGGAGTGGCGGGAGAGTGTGGTGGGAGACTGTCTCGAGGTGGAGGAGCGCAATGACTAGGTCACAGGACCAAGGTGTGCTTGCCCTCCTTAGAAGTCTTCATCACCAAGACGATGCACACATGCAGACGTGACACACTCAGGAACATACAGGGGACAGCGGCCAAAGCTGGGAAGGCACAGCCACCAGGAGATCAGGGAAACAATCTCGTCTACGGCAGCCTCAGGAATGTCTTGAAAGAAACCTAACCAAAGAAACAACAGACCTGCCAATGTTTTCTATTGACTGAGGACTAATTTCCCCAGCTCGGGCGTCACTTCAACACCTTGCCTCACTCATAATGAACTCCTTCTATTAGACCCAAAGCCAAGGAAAACATCTTCTCAAGAAGTAAAATGACCTTGCTCTCTCTAGGAGTTGACAATACGTGGCAATTACACTAGGCTTAAGTTTTATCCATTTTCATATTTCTTAGCTCATGCTCATGAAAAATGACGGACTGCCAATCTCTGCCTGCAACAGATAGAACCAGCAACAGTGACCTTCAAGTAGTGTGAGAAACTTCTGGGGAGCTACTTGTTAAATAGAAATAGTGTTGAATATTTTTTATAGAATTACTTTAATTAGGTACACTTTCAAAATTAATTATAACTTCAAATTTTCACTATAATACTGGGTTTTTATTACCATGGCAGATTATCTGGGTAATCAGTTTAGAGGGAAGAAAAGATTATTTTGGGTCATGCTTTCAAAAATTCAGTCCATGGTCACCTCATCCTGTCACGCTGGCCCTGTGATTAGAAAGAATGACTGGAGGCTGGGCAGTGGATGGACAGAGAGAACGGTCAATACCCCCTTCAAGGACATGGCGTGGTGACTGAGTTTACTACCTGGTCCTTACCTCCTGAAGTGTCCACCATTCCCAGAGAGCCCTCAGGAATGTAGTCCAACCCTTCAACGGTAGAAGCAACCAAGGAGAACCCATGTTTTTTAGTGCCATAACTGGGTTATTTGATAGTTGATAATATTTTGGAATAGTTTATATATCGTCTCTACAGGGCTAATATTGCAATTATGACGTAAACGATCAAGTTTAGTCCAAACGGCTGTGGGCTAGGGAGACAACTCAGAAGATAAGGCATTACTGAGCAAACATGAGGACCTGAGTTTGAATCTCAGCCTCCGTGTAAAATCTGGGCCTAGTTGTGTATGGCTGTAACCACAGGATCGGGAAACGGAGACAGTTGGATCCTGGGCCTCACTGGCCAGCCAGCTCACCCCAAACAGTGATTTTTGAGAGAGCAATAGGGACAGACACTGGAAGTCAGCTTCTGGCCTTTGCACATGCATGCGTGGGAGGACATATACATCACTCACGCCCACACACACACACACACACACATATACACACAAAACTATTGACTAGTTTTAGATCCCTGAATCATGCCTCATTAAGTTGGTTTTTAATAATACTTGTGCAGACTAAGCATACTGATAGATAAATCAGATTAATAGCTGTATCTTTCCATATGTAGATCTAGCTATAATAAAAGTTATTACTTTTTAAATCGGAATGAGGAAACAGATGAAAGTCTGTTAACACTTGATGTCTCTTTAAGCATTGAATTAGAGCAGTATTTCCCTTACGTGATGATTGAGCGCCCCCTGCTGGTATCCCTTATGTTTTGTATATTTATTTGTGACTTAATGTCATTCGTTGGTAACGAATGAGTGGAGTACCTCATCACACATAATTAACATTTCCCCCATTGCACTCATGTGTCGAAATTCTGCAAATATATATTCAAGATGGACGCATTTGACTGAATTAAACATCGCATGAATCTATAAATACATATTGAAATCCCGCTGGTGACAGGCACTTAGACATCCTTGCATAATGTTTACGGAAATATAAACGTGTGGCTGTGGCTTCCACAGCATCCGCCGTGCAGCAGAGACGCCTGCATGCCCGTGTTTACTACGGCATCGCTCACAGCACCGGACGCTTAGAACCCACGCAGGTGTCCACCAGCAAGAGTGGAGAGAGAAACTGCAGTGGAGGCACAATAGAATTTTATTTATGAATAAAGGAACTGGAAGTTATGTCCTTTCCAGGGAAATGGGTACAACCAGAGATGACTGCGTTAGTCAAATTAAGTCCAACTCAGGAAGAGAAATATTCCATGATTCCTCTCATTTATGGAAATTTTACCGGAGTCACACATGTAATCGTGTGTGTGTGTGTGTGTTGTGTGTATGACACAAAAATGGAAACACGTCTGTAGAACAACACAGAGTCTAACGAGAGGGGAGGTGAGAGACACAGGGAAAACACGGCCAAAGAACATTATACACATGTGTGAACACTTCCTTATACAACCTAGTAATGTGTACAATGAATACATGCCAATAAAATATTAACCACCACAGTGTGTAAAAGAACAGCAGAAAGACAGAAAACATAAGCATGGCATACAAGAGCGATTGCTAAAAAACGCATATTAAGTCAATCACATTTTATACGAATTTGAGCAACCAAATAGAGTTTATCTAGGAAAGTGGCCATCTGGGTGAGATGAATACATATACAGACGCCGTATGATCTCTTTTCCTGTCTGTCCTTATGTTTGGGCGGGTGATGTGCAAGACGACAAGGCAGCAGACACTGTGCTTTGATGAAACTTTCCAAACACGGCTCTTTGCTGCGGCGTGAAAACTCATGAGTAAATGTCATCGGCAAAGAAAGGGACCCCCTCCCCCACAACACCTTTGACAGCGTGCTGGCCTAGGAGTGTTTGCATTACATGGTAAATCAGATTTCGATAACATAGCATAGTGAAGAATATTCATTTAACATTATTTTTTTAATTAATTAATTAATTTTTTCACTAGCAGTATGAAACTGTGAGCTCTCCCTGCTCCAGTACGGCATCTGGACCAGCTGATGCCGTATGCAGTGACCCTATTAACAAATAAGGTTCTAGGAGTCAAGACATCATCATGTCTTTGAGGGCTTCCCTTTAATGTACTTAAACTATTGTGCTGCCCATAAGAAGCAGCGAAAGGCCAGACTTGTTCTTTCTTCCCCACCCCTCTCGTCATCACTTGCTCTCTTGCCATGGAAAACCCTGCCTCGTGGCCAGGCATCTGATGGAGGTATGGAAATATTGCAGAAATATAACAAATATCACTTAAAAGCAGTATTTCATTGTCAGCCCAGAAAAACTTCCTCACAGAATACATATTAATGAATACACATTAAATCAGAATGACTAGCATCACAGGCAATCGGCTAAAACAACTGCAAAGACAGAATGAAATCCCACACTTTCATGCAGTCAAGCAGACTCCCATTTCTTACATGGTCCCAAAATAAACACTAATTAGTTCTCAAGTAAGAAGATCTGACAACATCATTTATCATGTGTAATGTCTTATAAACATGCTCAGTAATTGGGCTGGCTATCTGTGTAAGCTAATTGGCTTTACCCAAATGAAAAATAATCTTCTCATATCTTTATGACAAAAGAAAGTTTGGCAGCAAGGTGCCCACTAAAGTCAAGATTCCATCCTCCTGAAGATGATTGCAGGAGGCTGGGCTAGCTTCTTTGATGATTTCATCTCAAACAGACAACTTCATGACCCTGAAGTGCTGCGGAAAGACTTTTCAACACTTCAAAGCTGTGGAGAAGTTTCTTTACCTTTTCAAAAGAGTTACAAATGCATCAAAGAGAGAAAATAACCTATGTCTTCTAAAGCAAACTCAATAACAAAGACAACACAGTAAGTTTTTAGCCTTATTTTCAGCAGGGAGAAGGAAGCCTCATAGATTAATGGGCTTTTGCCTTTCTAGAGGGACCGTCCAAGAGAGGCCTCCTATGACAACTGCATCACAGTCATGGCACAAGGGGAGGAGATCATGTCCTTCCCAAGAACCACCTCCTCCCCGTCTCCATCCACTCATTCACCTGTACATATGCTTTACAAAAAGTTCTCATAGAGAGACGTCTCTTTCCCGTGAAGAATAATGAATGAAATGTTTGTGTATTGATACAGTGCCAGATCGCTGATGCTGCCCTCATATCGGTCTTTTGTAAAGGTATCAGCCAGCTGATCTTTTGGAAGAAAGCAGACTCACATGCTATGTGCACCCAGGGTAGATTTCACTAAGTTTGGATTTTTCCCAGAAAGCAGTGTATTTTCCTTGACTGTTGTCTTGGTTAGGGTTATTATTACTATGAAAGAGAGGCCATAACCATAGCAACTCACATTAGAATTTCTGCTTTAACACACACAACCTTTCAGAGACAGCTCAAGAACTTCAGTCTCCCCTGAGGACAATTACCAGGCCAGCATCAAAGCGGCTGGGATTAAGCTCATGTGTGAGGATCCCGTGTTATCCGTGACTCCGAATGACCCCCAGAGCCCCAGCATGCAGCTTCTCTACTGTGACTATCAGAGTTTGCAGACCTTCGAGTTAGAGGTCAGAGAGAAACCTACATTGTTCTGCACAGTATTTGTTCATGGAGACTAAACATCAAACAGGATTGCAATCGCTTGTTTCTGTTAGTAATGCTACCTAGATGAATTACCTAAAATGCTTCAAAATTGTAGACGTCTTTCTACAGGTGTGGCTTATCCAACCGACAACTGAGCCAAGGAGAGGTAAATAACAAAGTCCACATACACTCCCCTTGTGTTTCCATCAGGTCTTCCACGAACTCACCATTTCCTGGGGATCTATCCCAGGTATTATAATATGAATTGAATGTTACTGCATTGCAATCTTTAGAGAATATCTCGTTCTGGGAAAGGTTCTTCTTTGTTCAGTCTTACATGTTTCATTACTTTTTTTTTTTTTACTGAAAATTCATGATATATTCAATTAGAATTACCCACTATTGAGGCTTGCATTCCAATTAGAATTTTCTGTATGGAAGCCAGGCTCGGTGGCCATGCATAATCTGAGATGGTTTCCAGCTGAAGGAAGATTTTGATGGACTCTGCCACATCGCGCTTGTTGATTTGGTTCCAAAACTTAATATACAGTGAAAATGGATGAAGAATGCTGAAATTATGCAAACAGCTAAGGTTGCGTCGGCCTGTTTCCTAGACGAGATGAGGACTTGTAATTAGCCAAACATCTAAACTGTGATAGCAAGCTCATGAATTTATCGGCGGGACCCGAAATTGCTAAGACCTGAGATCAACCAGCATTTCCTTTCTGTCCCGACAAGTCTATCAAAAAATTGCATACATGGAAAAAAAAGACAAAATGTATTAGATTAACATTGTGCAGTGAGTCAGTAAGTTAGCAATAAAGGCTTCATCAATTCCAAATCTGTTTGCAAAAGAAAAAAGAAAGAAAAAAGAAAAAAAAGTGCTGCCTCCACTGGCCGTGTCTACATGTGTGCAGATGGGAGAAAACCGAAACTTTCAAAGTATTTTGAGAAAAACGGTTTGCTGCCACATCCTTGGATTTCTGTCATTACATCCTAGTTCATGCCATTACAAGGTCACCAGTGTCCGCTGAAGCAGTTAATGCTTCTTTGAAAATGTGGTTGCTATTGAAGGCTCACTAGAGAGACCTCACCGCAACTCTGCTTGCTGCTCAGCTCACATCCACCTCCTTAGACATTTAAATGAGAAAGTGAGTCCATTAATATCTTATATTTCTTGGTCAAGTTCCAAAAACCCTTCTTTTGCAGTATAGGTCTATTTTTTTCTTCTTCTGTCCCAGTTGAAAATAGAATTATAGAAATTCTTTAAAATGTTTCTCATATATTTTTCTTTTGTTGAGAAAGTAGCTTCTGTGCACCTCACAAGAATTGTGTATTTGCTATAATAGCACTTTTAGAAGGCTGTAAAATGTGTAAATTTACACTTGATGAAAATGGACTTTTGCCTCAAGAAGATTAACTTCATATACAAGTTCACTTTTTCATTCCAAGATAATTGAACGAAATTTCAATTTTAATTTGTTAGTGTTGTCTTGTCTTTCATAAAATTGAATTGTGCTGCTGCTAGCCCAACTGCACTGGAGTTATTACTGCCACAGGTGGAGTGATGAATACCGAACAACTGACAGAGAGAAATGAGCTCCAGCCGTTGCGGAAGGGACAACTGCTGTCCTGTCCTGAAGGCCATTTATCCCAGAACAGGTGTCGGCAGCACACCCACAGTCTACAGAAACAGCTCCCATCAAGATGAAACTCTCCTGAAAAATAATAGCAATAACAAACAATTTAGTGTCCTTTCTATGAGCTTGAAAAATATAGGGTTTGGGAAGTAGGGCAACAGAGGAGGAGAGATGAGAAGAGATGAGAGGAAGGAGTGGAGGAGGGAGGAGGGAAGAGGGAGGAGGGAGG
>NC_022021.1:47941905-47953463 GCF_000317375.1 Microtus ochrogaster
GAGGGAAGAGGGAAGAGGGAAGAGGGAGGAGGGAAGAGGGAGGAGGGAAGAGGGAAGAGGGAAGAGGGAGGAGGGAAGAGGGAGGAGGGAAGAGGGAAGAGGGAAGAGGGAGGAGGGAAGAGGGAGGGCACACTGGATCTCTTTCTTTATGACAAGATGTTTTTGCTGGAACATTAAAACGCAAAGCATTTTGTTTTATTTAGCTGTGCCTTTCTATTATACATAGTTCAAATTTCAATTTTTTTCTGAAAGGAAAAAAGAATCATAGAAAACATTAAAAGTAAAAATAGAAAACTCAAAATATGCTTTATATCTTAAGCAATTGTCTTCATAAAACCCAACACACGGTAAGCTGAACACGAGCCAGCAGGAAGCCGACAGCAGCATCAGATAGCCTGCATTCCTTCCTCACACCTGAAAACCTTGAGCTTGCTCAGTCTCTGCTGCGGCAGATCTGCCCAACTCTCACAGTGACTTTTAGGGCACAGATGAGATGGAAAGAGTTCCAGTAACTCACCAGACAGCAAGGAAGTCTCTCTAGGTGAAAGGTGTAGTAACTCCTAAAGCATTCTCCCTGATACAGACTGCCAACTCCTGAAAGCGTCTCGTGGCTTGAGCCTGACTGAGGGTGATTTAGGACCACACATGATGATGGTAGTGGTGACTCTGCAGGGATAAGCATGCTTGATTTATGAAGAAGGGATTTTAACATATGACAACTCTAAGCTTGTTTATGACCTTACTTAGTCACTGTGATTTAGAGATTTTCATGTGTTCCCGATTTTCCAGTTTTGAGCCTGAGAACTTCCAACATTAGATTCTTTTAGAAATATGACCTTAGATTGATAGTCTACAGATCTGGAAAGATGACCGTAGATTGATAGTCTACAGATCTGGGATGAGAACTGACTTCGCAATTCAATGGTTGCTGAATTAGGCTCGAAGGGGAGAATTCAAGGTGGAGGTTCATAGAAAGAAGACACCTGACATTCTGAGGATTGTATAGCATTGAGTTCAGTGTTTTGTTGTCAAGGTTTTTGATTAGTCAACATGTATAGCAATGAACAAGGCAGATGCCTGGGGTAAAATGCAAAAAATATATAAAAATTTAAGACAGCAAAGTAGTCTGATAACAAAAATTCATTACTAACAAAGGCTGGTATAGAAGTCCAGAGATATGGCAGCCATCAACTAGATGGGGATAAACAAAGATGGGTAAAATGAAAGAGTCTCTGAGGTTACCTGAGTTGTTGAGGCAGAACTGGGGGTTCTTCCACCCTTTATGGAGAGCCAAAGATCACCCTCGGGGTGTTGCCTGACTGATGTCATCCTGGACATGGTTATTGTAAAGTCATAAGTGTCCTCTCTAGAGACAAGCCCTGTCTACTGCTCCTGCCATTTATAGCACAACTATTTAGTCCTTTTATCTCTGGTTCACATATGACAAAGTTCTCTGCTGAGCACGAGAATGACCACAGTGGCAGCAGAAAGCTCATCCTGCATCATGTCACCTCCTGTGCAGAAGATATACAGATTACCAGTGACAACCAGAGCCAGCAGACTGTGGGTTGTCCCTGGATGCAAGTCGGGTGCTTTTTCTTTTTTTTTTTTTTTTATCATTTTTTCCTTGGGAACAACATGTTTTGAAATTGAGAAGTAACATGGTAAAACAGATGGAAAAATGTTTATAACCTTGGAAAACATTCAAAAGCAACAAGACAGGGCAAGGTAGGGCCAAAGATGTCAAGTTCACATAGTAAGTAACATCAGATAAACACTATTTCTATGGAACAGTCTAGCAAAAGTGTTGTGTCTCTTCATAATTAGGTGAGAGCAAGGTTTATGTCTTCTCGATTTTTCTCATCCTACTCTTAGCACACAGGGGACATAGATGCACTGCAAGAGCCAGAATGTTAATAACACACGTCAACATGGAAAGAAGGATGTGTTAGTGACCTATACATCGCTGAAAGTTTATAAAAAAAATATAGAGTGTCTACTGAAGAAAACTGCAGGCAGTGCATGTAGCTAACCCGAGAGAGAGGGTACATATACCATGGTTTACGGTGTCCTAGGCATGGAACTAGGCAAGCCCACTAGAAAGAACATTGTGATACTGCATGCCCTACATGTTGGAAACTAAATACAGAAGTTAATATTTTCAGTGTGGGTTTTGGTCTTGCTTTGGTTGAAACTGTCTTTGTTAGCTGCCTTTATATCTCTATTTGGGGAATAGTTGTACTGTCCGCCTGTACTACATATTCTATGGTACTATGCCTGCAGTGTGGTGCCAGGAAAGGGAATGAAGATTTAAATGTATACACACAGACATGGGGACCTGGGTCATCCTTGAAACAAGAACGCCAACTTTATTGTGCTCCAGGGAAGCTTATATAGGGATCCTTAACTGATAGCCACGCCCCACCTCTTAGGATTTTTAGCTGTAAAACATACCAGAAACCACTCCCCTGCCATCAGGAACTCATGAGGGGCTCGTGCTCAGAGCAGCTGCAGGCACAGGAAAACAAGTTGTTTTGCTCAGTTCACTCCAGCAGGCAAGGGGTCTGAGGCATGCAAAGAAAGTCAAGGGGCCAGGGGTCTGCAGCCCCAACAGAGAGTAATACTTGTGCCATGCAAGTGTATATTGCAAGCAAGTTTCTATTGTATTTTACAGGAGCTCCCAGCTAAGAGTGAGCCTTGAGTTTGATGAGCCTTTGGACTTTCGAACAATGTTGGAACCTTTAAGACATTGGGCACTCATGACATTGGACTAAGTGCATTTTGCATTATGAGATGGCCGTGGGAGTTTGGGGACCAGAAGTAGAAAGTTGTGGTTTGAACCTGGAGAGCCTCTGCAGGCTCACATCCTCAGTGACTGTTTCTCTGGGTGGTTGTGCTATTTTGGGAGCCCCTTTGTGAGATGGGGCAGGGCTGACAGAGCGGATCATCAAGATAGAGCTTGGAAGGCAATAGCCTACTCCCTGCTTTCTACCACTCTGTCTTCTGGTCTACTACTGTGAGAATAGACTCCACCTCACATCCCCGCCAGCGTGAAGGCAGGCATGCGACCAACAATGCCTATCCTCAGAGTGAAGAACTCCCTCCAAACCACGAGTCAATACAACCCCTTCCTTCTTCAAGTGGTTTTTCCAGGAGTTTGGTTGCAGTGATGTAAAACTAACAGGCATAGCCCTAAAATCAACCCCTCCATTAAAAAAATTAAACAATATATAGAGAAAGTAGCAGGTGTACAAAGCCTCATCTAACAGCACTCGGGAGGCAGAGACAGGCGGATCTCTGTGAGTTCGAGACCAGCCTGGTCTACAAGAGCTAGTTCCAGGACAGGAACCAAAACCACAGAGAAACCCTGTCTCGAAAAACAAAAACAAAAACAAAGTCTCCTCTAAGTTCCCAGGAACTATCAGCATAGCGGTGTAGCTCTACTTACTTGACAGGCAGCTAGCTGTGTCACCTCCCCATGTGGGAGGGAAAAGGTGTCCGCAGCAGGAAATATGACAAAGCAATCCAATAAAATTTTTGCTACTGTGGCCGTTTTTTAAGTTGTTGGCCAAGGCTGATCTGAAATGTTCTGGTAGTTCTTTCCTACCACAGCGGGGTGACACAGTCCTCTGATTTCATAGCAACTAACGAGGGCATTGCTTGGGGATAATAGAGAATATTATTTATTATTTTCCTTGCTTTTATTCAGTTTGCTCACCATGTGGGCTCCTGTCCTATTCACACAACCTTACAAGGTCATGTGATTACATTTAAACATCATTGTCAGGTATCCCTCCTTGCTGTTGTTGGTATTTGCCTGAGGTTCTCATGCCTAAAATGATTTCTATCTTTTCCCTTCTATTGAAGTAGCAGTAATTATTTTACTTTTATGCGGCTCTTATTTTAAAGCCGGCTTTGTTTTCTTCTACTTTGTCTTTGTAAGAAGCACATTACTCAGTGACAGGAGCTGACAAGTTTCCATAATGCCAGCCCAGTAAAGATAGCATTCTTCAAGGACGGCAGTTACTACCGAGTCTTTACACGGTGGGCACACCAATAAAACAAGACAGTGTTCCACATGGAAGACCCGACATCAGAATGCCGAGTGTGGGTGCTTTGTGGTCTGGGTCATCAATTTCAACATGTCAGCTCCTTCCCATCATCAACGCCTCTAAAGCATTCCTCCAGAGTTTTTGTTTGTTTGGTTTTTTGAAACAGGGTTCTTTTCTTTTTTTTTTTTTTTTTTTTTTTTTTAATTTTTCAAGACAGGGTTTCTCCGTAGCTTTTTTTTTTTTTTTTTTTTTGGTGGTTTTGGAGCCTGTCCTGGAACTAGCTCTTGTAGACCAGGCTGGTCTCGAACTCACAGAGATCCGCCTGCCTCTGCCTCCCGAGTGCTGGGATTAAAGGCGTGCGCCACCACCGCCCGGCTCTCCGTAGCTTTTTGGTTCCTGTCCTGAAACTAGCTCTTGTAGACCAGGCTGGCCTCGAACTCACAGAGATCCAGCTGCCTCTGCCTCCCGGGTGCTGGGATTAAAGGCGTGCGCCACCAACACCCGGCTGAAACAGGGTTTCCTTGTGTAGCCTTGGCTTCCCTAGAACTAACTCTGTAGACCAGGCTGGCTTCAAACTGACATATTCCTCCAGTTTTGCCTGCTCTTAGCAACACCGGATTCTATGAGGTTTGGGAGTTGGGGAACGGAAGAAGATGCCTCTTCTCTCAGGACACATTTGCCTCCTACATTTCCCCCTCCTTTAAGTGTTTTAACAACAGCAAACATTTCTGTAAACTCATAGGGTGACTGGCTCATTTCAAAATGCATCTTTCAGCCCACACACATAGTGGTGAGACTGTTTGCTGGTGTTATAGGTGCTGTTTCCACTAAATCCATTTGAAATGGCAGATGTCGCGATAGGAGTGGCGCCGTACCGCTGCTGTAGCTCTCTTCTGCGGACACGAGATGTGGCTAAGGCAATAATTAAGACCGACTCAGTAACGCAGCGCAGCGAGTGATGCAGGAATCCCTGTGAGGTTGGAAGGGGGATGTTTCCAGGTTCCTAGGAGACCTGGCAAAATCTTTACTGGGACACCAAGCCCTGCACTGTTGCGGGAACAAACTCCTGGGGGTATAGTTCCACCTGTGAGTGACCCTATTCACACTGGTCATGAAGAGGAAAAAGATGTGTTAGTATAATTCAGTCGCTGCTTTATGAGGGTGCTTTTACCAATAGTTCTAGCCTAGCCGGTATAGGATTAACTAGAAAAGAACGTGAGTTGGTGTTGTGCTTCACACTTAGATGAAGCCACTGAATTCTGCTCTTCGCAAGCCTGCTCCTCAGAACTGCAAGCCAAACATTTCCTCAATGTCCCGCAAGCCAGGCAGCTAGAGAGAGTCCCAGTATTTCCTCAGCGTCAGCCCTGAGTGCAGACTGTCACAGCTCTCTGAGTAAGGACAAGACCTTGGTAGCTGGGGAAATGCCCTCACTGATAATTGGAGTCTTTGCTGCTGTTAAGTGTGCTTAACTGAATTCTCCTGGGACACAGACACCTACATAAACTGGGAGGAACCACTGGCGAGGTGCTGGACTTCTAGAAGATGCTTCCACATGAATGAAACTGATTATAGAGAAGAGCAGCTCCCTTTCTCTCTTGGAGAGTGATTCCAAATGCCCAAGAAAGAAAGCTCACCATTCAGCTATGTATTATTGTCCTTTGGCTACGGCTTCCATCTTCTCCTGGCAGTGTGGCTGCTTCACCTCCAAACATCACATCTGTATTCCACTCTTTCAAACAAGAGGAGGAAAGAGGCCAAAAGATCAGTTCAGCTCAGCCTGCAGTGTGTGTTGTGTTGGGTGCTTCATCTTGCTTAACCCCAAAGGGCGGGTCTCCAGGCAGCAGAGGAACACCCAGCTGAAGCCTGGAGCCAGGGTTCCGAAGCACGATGCCCGCCAAAAAGATGGAAGCTGAGGGATGAGGGGACGGGGGGGTCCACAGGGTCTGAGCTGCAGTGCCCTGGTTTGCACACGGATTTGATGTCTCCATTTAGACATATGAATGATGACCCCTGTTAGAAGTAAAATTAATCCACTCACATCTTCTTCATGGCATCTGTTGCCCCATGTTTCATTCATGAAAAAATAAGTTTGTGATTCTAGGAAGGTGTTCCGAGTCCCACTTTGTGGCTTTATATCAGGAAATCAGATACAGCTTGTTTTTAATGACACAAAATGTCCTTCCATGAGACATTCCGGAAGGTTCTGAGGAGAGCGCACCTCTATCCTGTCCTTTGTGCAAGTGTAGAGATGAAAGTCCAGAAAGGCACTTTCCCCAGTGTGCAGCAGATTCCTGGCTTCCCACTGCGGAGCCCTCCCGGCTTCCTTTCTATCCCTCTGGTCGCATGGACACAGCTTCCTCTGGGGCGTCTCACATAGCCATTTGTCAGAGCCAGTGTATTCTCCCTTTACAATATCAACCTAGAAACACTAATTATATCTGAGACTCCCAGACGAGGCATGTTTCCATGTCAGTGAGAAAGCTGCCTGTGTTCCAGACACGCTCGAGAGCCAATGTCAGGCTTTCAGGGGTAATTTAGTGGCACACCGAGGGTCAGTGGGTTCACACAGAAATTCACGCTGTGCCCTGTTATTCCAGGACTGCTTCTCCAATATTATTTTCTTCGCATTAAAGAACCTTACATCTAGTGAAATGGGCCCCGTTCTCCCTCCTCCCCTCACTCGTAATTCCTATGAAAAGAAACAACATCAATACCCCTTATGCATCTGAAATACCACCGTGCCTTTCCTGGTGCCTGGGATATATCATTTCTCCCTCTGCTAGGACCTAGCATTTCAACTTGAAATGAATTGCAGATTTATAGGCTACATTAATTTCACTCAGAGCAGCTCTGTGCCAGATCACCCGCTGGCGAGAACAACAGCTTAATTAAATTACAGCTGTAAATTATAACCACTTACCAACACTACGAAAGCCACATTCTGTGATGGGTTTTGCTTTCTCTTATTTGTCTCCCAGTTTGGAATGAAGAGGACCGAGCAAATAGATCGCATGATAACCAGATTGTTTGCTTTTCTGTCCCATATGTGGCCTTAGTCAGCTGAGTGGCGCTGTAACAGCAAAACCTCGACTGAGTAATTAGTGCAGGTCTGGGAGCTAGCTTTTCTCAGATATGGTGACTGGGAACTCCGCTGCCAACTGGTGTCCCTTGAGGATTGTTAGGTCCTAACCCAGTGGAAGGTGGGAAGTTGAACCCTTCTATCTCCCCTTTATGATGCTATGGAATCCGCTTACCTAGAACTTGGCCTCCCAATACTCCCATCAGCTACATCTCCCAACACTGTTGCTTAGACAGTTACATTTGCCCACGAAGCCTGTAGACCAGAGACATGCCACCACTTCACGGTCATGTTAATCGAGCACATTTATCTGTCCTATCCATCTCTCAACACCTGGAGTTAGTTAGTAGGGATTCAGCCTCGCCTTCCTTCACTCTTGAATTTCTGAACAGCCTGCTGCCCAGACTCCTTCAAATACCTCAAGAAATGATTGGCAAGTAGATAATTAATATGATATTTGAAAACAATAATCTTGTCTTTCTGTGTGTTTACATGTGTTACAGGTATGTACTTTTCAATACATGCCCTCAAATGTCTTGTGCCTGAAGCCATTAGACAAAAGACACTGCCAACATTCTAAAGACTCTTAGAAATATTTGTCTCTTTGAAGTTTGGGGTCAGTCACCAGACAGAAATATTTCTATTATATTTCTGTCACTTCTAGGAACAAAGTAGCAGCTTTATTTAATGGTTTGTTTGAATGTAAAGAAAAGGAAAAATAATACTACTATAACAGGTAGTTGGGAAGTTATTTCAGACCAATTTTTTTTTTTTTTTTTTGGATTTTCGAGACAGGGTTTCTCTGTGGCTTTGGAGCCTGTCCTGGCACTAGCTCTGTAGACCAGGCTGATCTCGAACTCACAGAGATTCACGTGCCTCTGCCTCCCGAGTGCTGGGATTAAAGGCGTGTGCCACCATCGCCCGGCTTGGGAAGTTATTTCAAAGTTAGCAAAAAAAAATGGCGTATGAGGATCTCAGTGTCACTTGAAACCCTGGGCACACGTGAAGTAGGGTGACTCCAGCCTTCTCTGCTTTTCCTTTCTTTATGCATGTTCCTCGTGCCCAGCAGATGAATCAACAACAAGGGCAAATCCCAATACACATGCTTGGAACAGAAGCATAGGAGAAGTTTCCACCTAGAAGCATCAGAATTGTGTCTTCAGGAAGCAGAGAGCATTTGAGAAAGTCAAGCCTTTTATTTCTTTGTGTTTGTTTTGAGACAGGGCCTGGGCATGCAGCTGAGGCTAACCTCAAATTTGCCCAGCGTTCTTAAAATCCAGATGCTCTTGCTCTAGTCTCTGAAGTCACTGGGATGGCAGGTGTGCAGCTTTCATGTCACGCAGCTCCTGCCTTCCCTGTTTCCTGACACTAGCGCTGATTTCCCCACTGACAATTCAGCAGAAACCAGGGATCAGCTCGACTGTTTGGGGGTGGAATGAGCATATTCCTCTAGTTGTGCTGATAACGCGGTAGCTGTCAAGACCCTGCACAATTCTAGAGTCCCCCAAGGAGGCGACAGATGGCTGTGAACAGTGAGCAGAAGTGAGGCAGAGGGACGTGGAGAGAGCCAGGCTGGCCAGAAGAGTTTCCTGCACGTGTGCACACAAGTGGGGTGGAGGCTTCCTGCGCTGATAAATCTCTTCTACACCCCCACAGTCTGAGCCAGGAATCCTACAACTTTCAAGGTGTGCAGGGGTGGGTTGGAGGGGGAGTGTGGACAGGGTTGGTGTTCCTTCTTAACATGCAATGGGAGACAGCAACATTTGAGACAGTAATATTCTTGTTAGAAGTGATCTGTTACTAGGATATGATAGATGGACGTGCTTAAGCCGTTAATGTGGGAGAAAAAATTCCCAAATAAAACACTGCACACAGGTCCTTTGAGAACGGGACTGACCGGCAAATGATGTCCACGGTTCCAAACCCAGGGTGATGTAAGTGACCCTAAAGGGAAACTTTCGGTGTAAGAGCTTTGCTCTGTTCTCCCTGTTTCGGAAAACAAGTTACATGTCAACATAGAAACGGACAAAGTACCCAGGAGCTCTCCCAGAGTTCCAAGGATAGGTGGATGATTCTACTAATTTCCCTGAACTAGGCACTGTTAGATCTCAGCCACAAACATGGCATATAGAGGAGTTAAGTCCTTCCTGTTTGGAAAGCTGACCCCATAGACTCCCTCCCATCCCTTAGGATGTCTAAGTCGCTAACATGGGTTCATGGGGATGGCCCAACTGTTCATGCTGCAGCCTGTCTATTGCTCAGCTTGCCTGCTGGCCCAAGCATGTAAGAGGGAGATTAGGATAACGGGCAATGATGTGACCAGCAGCTGCTATAGGCACCCAGTGGGGGATTCATGAATGTTGTCAGGTATCAGTGCAAGTTTGAAGAAATGGATTATGAGCAAATAACTTGTATACTTCTGCTTGATTTGAAACGTCAGCAGTCAGACCTGAGAACATTTTGAATCTAATGAAATGATTTGAATGGCTCTAATTTTCTCAGAGTGATATAAATCCCTACAGCAGTCCATTAAACCCCACAAGGAAAGCCATTATTGTCGTTTATATTCTAGGCAACACCTTGAAACTTGTAATGTCTCTTCTTAGTTTACAACATTTATGATCTTTCTTCGACCCATGGATTTGTTTTCTAAAATAACGTTGCTTTTATTTTCTAAGTTTTCATTTTTTTTTTTAAAAAAGAAATGGCCTTGTTTTTCTGATTGAAAACTTAATGGCTGTTTATGAAAATGTGCCGCATACCAAACGTTACTAAATATCTCCCCTCTTAATACGTATAGACTCTTAGGTGCGTCACTGCATGCTGGATGACAGTTGTGCAAATTCTCCTCTTCTAGTTAATATCCCTGAGCCCAGTTTGCCACTGCTCTCCTCTTCCTGTGATGGCGGAGAATCACCCCGGTCCTTTACTCGTGTTGTTCAGAGTCGTGGTGTAATTGTCTCAGTGACAGCTTCCAGGTTAAAGGCCTTGTGTCAGATTTCTGCCTCGTGGCGCTGGCCTTCCGCCCTTACACATCTGTCTTCTTACTGCTCTTCCTGCTTCTGCTTTGCTGAGCTCCGGACAAAACTCGCTAAACAACACAGCTCAGATTCATAGCCAGACACGGAGAGACCACCACCCAGCTAGCTCTGTCTGCCGTGGTCACTTGTTCCTGACCCTTGGCCTGTCCCGACCACGGACTTCCAGAATCTCTCTTGAGAACAGGAGCTCTCACCTGGATGCATTGCCTCGGATTTTGTGGTCATAACTCTGACACCAGTACCGAGCGTTTGACTGAATACTTAGGAATAGGATGGGAACGTGAAAATGTCTGAGATGTTCGTGTCTTAGGAGACCTGTGACAGGTGGTCAGAAATCTGGATGTTTAAGATGACAGTCCTTCATTCTCAGATGTGACAAAGGCCTCGAGAGTGAGACACAGTGACCCCACCCCCACCCGAGGGCCACATTCTGTGTGAAGTGCCCCCGGGTTCTTCCTGCTCTGAGAGTGTCTAACAATGTCCCGTGTTCTTTGGCTTTGAAAGCACAGCTTCCATCTCCATCCTAATGGTTTTCTGGCCTCTGGGTTACTGAGTACCCTTTTCTCAACCCACAGAGACACCAGGCGTTGGTTTTCAGCTGCTCCTTAATCTTCAATCCTTAATTTAATCTTAATCCTTAATTTCAGCTCCAGATCTAACTGTTATCTTCAAAGATTCTACTTTCCTATGAGAATTCTAAGGGTGGACACAATTTGGGGGAAAGGCCATTCAACCCAAATCAGACAGTAGCATGCTTCCACGACTACAATCTGAACAAGGCACTCAGAGTGCAAAGGGAATCAAGGGCATGTCTTTACACAGATTCGAAAACCGTCTTTTTTTTTTCTAAATTAAATTCAGCATCCCACCCCATTCTAACCAACAAGAGAATGGAAGGAAATAGTCCAAAGACTATCGAATGAATCTTTGATAGTCCAGGTCCACATTTCATCAGTTTAGTTTCAAGATTCCAGATGGACAGTGAGATTGCTTGTAGGCATTTGATTTTCAAAGCAGAAGCAGCAATAACGGGAGAGGAGGGCCTGGAGGGATGACTCCGAGGCTAAGGGCACTGAATGCCAGGGTATTCTTTGAATATCAGCCATTCTTCAAATAAAATCTATATATGTATTAATCTATCTATCTATCTATCTATCTATCTATCTACCTATTATCATCTATCTATCTATCTATCTATCTATCTATCTATCTATCTATCTATCTATCTATCTATCATCTATCTACCTATCATCTATCTACCTATCATCTATCTATCTATCTATCTATCTATCTATCTATCTATCTATCTATCTACCTACCTATCATCTATCTACCTATCATCTATCTACCTATCTATCTATCTATCTATCTACCTACCTATCATCT